>NC_044400.1:37979486-38277640 GCF_006542625.1 Nomascus leucogenys | reverse complement strand
CTTTCAAAATAGCGTTTTGTCCTATGTGGCTGAGGCTGTCTGCTCTTTGTTAATTTCCTGCATTGTTAACTTTAACAGAAAAAGAAACACCTTAAGACTTGTACCCTATCTATTGAACATCTGTCCATAATAACGCAACTCAATCAACTCTTCTGAGGCTGATAGAAACATTCAAATGGACAACTCAGGATATTACCAGCTCCTCTCATGGATCCTAAGTGTAGGTATTTTGATTAAGTGTCAAATGGCAAAGTAGCATGAGAATTTGACTGCTTCAGGTATAGGTAAAGTTAGAGGGGAACAGTGCGGGACAGAGAAATTAGCTTCCCTCCTTCCTTGAATGACCTAGAGCTAGCTAGCTCCTGAGGTAATAGAGAAAATAAACCCCCCACTGTGTTTAGAATGAAATAGAAAAGTTCAGAATTCACAATAAAAACCAGCGAGTCATATCATAATATAGGTATGTACATATATCAATGGTTTTGTTCAAAGAATATTAAGTAAACAGTCACAATGATGTTATGGAACAAATTTCAATTGCTGTATTTACAAATCCACAGACCTACTATATTAATACATTTTTTTATTTTACTCACTTCTTTCACTTAAATAAATCCACTTAGTAAGGAAATCGAAAGTGCAAAGATGTGTTATTTCCTCCCTCTACCTCATCCACTTTCAATCTCGACCTCCGACTCAGCCCCAGGCACTCAGCACCTAGCTCCTTCATGCAGCCCCCTGCTGTTGGCCATCAGATAAATCCTCCTCACTCAGCTTGGCTAGAGCTTTCTCTAGTGCTCCCAGGTGTAACTCCCAGCATGCTGTGGGAGTGGAATGTTGTGATGGACAGGAGCTCTGCCAAGTGGTCTGTCAAGAGCAGCAGCTGTCCAATATAAATATAAGATGAGCCACACATGCAGGCCACATGTGTAATCGAAAGTGTTCTAATAACCACATTGAAAGAGGTAAAAAGAAATAGGCAAAATTAATGTTAATAAGGTATCTTATTTAAACCAATTTATCCAAAATATTATCACTTCAACATGTGATTGGTACAAAAAATTATTAAGATGTTTACCTTCTTTGTACTAAGCTTTCACATTTTTGTGTATATTTTATACCTACAGCACACCTCACTTTGGATTCATCACTGTCAAGTGATTAATAGCCATATGTGACTAGTGGCCCCAGATCTAGAGCATACCATGGTAGTACATTCACAGAAGGGTGAGCAGGGAAAACAACATTGTGTTAAATACTCCCAGGCATCACACTTTGGAAAACACTGCCATTGGCGTTTCCATAGCCTGAGTTCATGATGTGAAGGGATCCCTAGTCATTTTATACTAAATGAGATTCCTTAATTGACCCTAAAATTGCCCACAACCTCTTCAGAGGGATTGATTACCCTGTCCTAGGAAAGATCTTTCATACTGCAACAGATGCATCTAGATTCATCGTGGTCTGAATTGCCGTTCCTTTGGGCCATTGCTGAAACTAAGAAGAACTCTGAAGTGGAAGCATTTGGTTAGAAAATGGGTTCTGTTTTCCCTTCTATCTTCTATCGCCTGGCAAGTTTTGCAATTTTACAATCCAAAGCTTTCAAAGCTGTTGGTTGTCAATTAGCTGCTCCTATGGTATTTATACTGTACTCTAATTCTCATTTCAGGCCATGTGCATAGTCAACATGGAGTGTGAAAAAGACTATTTAAAGCATATATCCATTTTTTTAAGTTATCCTCACTACATGTAAAAATAGCATACACCCTGTCATCTTGAGTGAGAATTGTTTAGACTAGTCACACAGCTCTGCTATCTGAATCCACCAGGCCACAGAATTGCTCAACTCTGTTTGCCGTTGAACAATATAGGTCTGCTTAATTATGCATGTTCTGTTTTGTGTTTCAGTTTTTCTGAAAATAAAGGATATGAAAAATAACTGGGTTTTTTTTGCCATCTGTAGGCCAATGAGTTATGAAATCATAAAATAGAATTACATAAAATAGAATTATAGGTGATGAAAGGATTAGTGGCTCTTCAGGCAAAATCTGTCATATTTTATTTTATTTTATTTTATTTTTTTTTTTTTTTTGAGACAGAGTCTTGCTCTGTCCCCCAGGCTGGAGTGCAATGGCGCAATCTCAGCTCACTGCAAGCTCTGCCTCCCGGGTTCATGCCATTCTCCTGCCTCAGCCTCCCGAGTAGCTGGGACTACAGGCGCCCGCCAACACGCCCGGCTAATTTTTGTATTTTTAGTAGAGACGGGGTTTCACCGTGTTAGCCAGGATGGTCTCGATCTCCTGACCTCGTGATCCGCCCGCCTCGGCCTCCCAAAGTGCTGGGATTACAGGCTTGAGCCACCGCGCCCGGCCAAAATCTGTCATATTTTAGATGAGGGTAGTTCTTTAAAAATATCTACACGTCTTGATCTGGATTTTAATCCAGAGATTTTTGAAAAATAAAGATATTTTGAATTATTTATATTCTTAAGAAATAAGTAAAATAATTTTAACATCTCCAAACTTAATATATTTGCTTAACAATCTTTTTTTTTTTTTTTTTTGAGATGAGGTCTCACTCTGTCGCCCAGGCAGGAGTGTAGTGGTGCAATCTCAGCTCACTGCAGCCTTGATCTCCCAGGTCCAAGCAATCCTCCCACTTCAGCCTCCTAAGTAGCTAGGACTACAGATGCCCACCATCATGACTGGCTAATTTGTATTTTTTATAGCGGCAGGGTTTCGCCATGTTGCCTAGGCTGGTCTCGAACTACTGAGCTCAAGTGATCCACCCGCCTCGGCCTCCCAAAGTGCTGGGATAACAGGCGTGAGCCACCACACCTGGCCCTTAACAATCATTTATTGAATCTCCCAGGTGCAAAGAAGACTGATAGCTACAGAGACTCATAAAAACAAACAATTTGATCCCTGTTTATATTTATTCTAATACATTATGATGGCAGTTTACATGATTTGTAATGCTTTCAATAAACATCTAATAATATAGCTAACATATTATTTATAATACATAAAGATACTTTTGTGGTTAACCACAGTGATGACATTAGTTAAATAACAAATTTAAATTTCAGCCAGAAATAAAAGCATTATCATAACATAGCAAAAGAGATTTAATGACAAATAGAAGGAAGACTTCCTGATAAGAAAGTTATTAAAACACTAGAAGGGCTTACCACAGGAGAACGGGATCTTTATCTACAAATTTAGGTCATTTCTTCATTATTCAAGGTCTGTTCAAGGAAATGTACCTGCAAGCAATAAAAGACATTTCTTTATTTGTTTTAGTAAATTCATTTTTTTGTCTACTTATGAAAGTAACCACAAGCATTTTGGAAAACACAGAGATAAAATCTCACCCCAACCCCACCATCTAAACATAGCCAAGATTAGCAATTTAGTATTCTTCATCCCTGTCTTATTTTGTATATAGACAGTTTTATTTTATATTTTATATAGCGTTAATCATGGTGTAAATACATTTTTCCTATTCTTTTCACTTCCTGTGACATAATTGTTGCTTCACATAAAACGTAATATTTGTGTTTTTTTTTTTTTTTTTTTTGAGACGGAGTCTCGCTCTGTCGCCCAGGCTGGAGTGCAGTGGCTCAATCTCGGCTCACTGCAAGCTCTGCCTCCCGGGTTCACGCCATTCTCCTGCCTCAGCCTCTCCGAGTAGCTGGGACTACAGGCACCTGCCACCACGCCCGGCTAATTTTTTTTTTTGTATTTTTAGTAGAGACGGGGTTTCACCATGGTCTCGATCTCCTGACCTCGTGATCCGCCCGCCTCGGCCTCCCAAAGTGCCGGGATTACAAGCGTGAGCCACCGTGCCCGGCCCAAAACGTAATATTTGGAAGATATGAAATGCAACGATTTTGTGAGGTGTTAGTCCAAGTATTTTATTCCCCACCCCACCATTATTCATGGCAGTCTTTCCCGTTTCGGCTGCAGGACAAGAGGCCACCATCTAGGTGGGATCAGGCAGTGGTCAGTTCTGGGTGTCAGAGTAAAGATGCTGAAGTCTGGCTTTTTAAGTTTATAAGGAATGTCCAGATGTAAGGCTATAAACAAAAATGTGAAAGCAAGTGCATCCACATCCCCATCACCAAAAACCAAACGAAGGAACAAACCTGTAGAGGATAGGGAAGAGAAACTGAAGGGGAATCCATGGGGTTTAAGAGCTGGTCACTTCCTTCAACTGTCACGTTTCAGTTCATATTTGTGTGGGGCTAGGAAACAAGTATCGGCAATGGAGCTCCTTCCAGGGAGATTTAGGGGCCTCTGGTAAAGTGTAATGTGCCTTCATGATCCTAACTGAAATTCTGGTAGTTTCAGCAAGTCATGGAGAAGTTGAGGAGAAGACTAGAAGGGGATGGTAGGACCCTGCCAGATCCACAATTCCCACAGACCTCGGGAACAATGTTTGCTTGAATATTGTCAGGCAATGAACTCCAGCGAACAAGTGTGGATGGCTTGGAGCAAGCTGGGATTCTGGCCAAACGGGTCAGCAGTGGATGGTTCCTCCTTCGCTGAACATTCTAAAAAGACATGCGTGAACCAGGAAACAGCTGGGGACACTGTGTGGCCGTCCTCTAGGAGAGGGACCCCATTCCCTCTATTGCACTCTCTCTTTAAGCAAAGTGATTATGAAAGTGGCAAATGGACTGCTTGGACGGTCTGAACTTAATTGCCAGCTATTTTGGGGAGTGCTGAGAAAGCTGGCTGCCCAAAATCTGGAGACTTTGTGGGAAGATGAGTTTAGATGCAGGGCCTCCTGCTGCAGAGAGAGGGGACCCCAGTTCTAGCCATTCTCATTTCTGGGCCTCCAAGGTCGTTTATCAAGCATATTTGTCTGCACAAATATCCAAGGTTTAATACTCTCTATATTTGTTTGTAATTTAGGCATCACAAAATTCTGAACTTGCTATGTAGAATATGAAATTGCTAATGGAAGATTGTTTATTTTTTTTAAAAGACTAGAAGTCTTTAAATTTCTGGAACAGACAGGCACTTAAATATTTGTTGAATGAGTGAATGTAAGGATAATAGAATATAATAAATTCCATTTGGGATCAGATTACTAGGCTATCTAACATTTATGATGAATCCAGTTCATGAAAAAAGTGTTACTTAGTAAAATAATTATATCTACTTAACCTCAATTTTATCTTTGATTTAATTATAATTTCTTTTTTTTTGAGACAGAGTCTCTCTTTGTTGCCCAGGCTGGAGTGCAGTGGCATGATCTTGGCTCACTGCAACCTCTGCCTCCTGGGTTCAAGCAATTCTCGTGCCTCAGCCTCCTGAGTAGCTAGGATTACAGGTGCACACCACCACCCCTGGCCAATTTTTTGTATTTTAGTAGAGACAGGGGTTTCACCGTGTTTCCCAGGCTGGTCTTGAACTCCTGAGCTCAGGAGATCCACCCGCCTCAGCCTCCCAAAATGCTAGGATTACAGGCAAAAGCCACCACACCTGGACCTCAGCTTTAAAAGTCAATCACTGTTCAATTATCCATGAATTTATCTAAACATTTTTTATTTTATATTGTAGTCCATGGCCCGTTAGGAACCTGGCCACACAGCAGGAGGTGAGCAGTGGGTAAGCATTGCTGCCTGAGCCCCACCTCCTGTCAGATCATTGGCGGCATTAGATTCTCATAGGGGTATGAACCCTACTGTGAACTGTGCATGTGAGGGATCTAGGTTGCCCGTATGAGACTGTAATGCCTGATGATCTGTCACTGACCCCATCACCCCAGACGGACCATCTAGTTGCAAGAAAACAAGCTCAGGGCTCCCACTGATTCTACATTATGGTGAGTTGTATAATTATTTAATTAATATATTACAGAGTAATAATAGTAGAAATAAAGTGCACAATAAATGTAATGTGCTAGAATCGTCCTGAAACTATCCCCTTTCGTCCTCCCAAATCCGTGGAAAAGTGTCTTCCATGAAACCAGTCCCTGGTGCCAAAAAGACAAGGGAATGCTGGTCTACAAAGTAGGGTCAATAAATCTGAAATCTTATCTGTAATAGTTAAAATGAGAGGATATCCCTATGCAGAAGAATGAAACTAGACCTCTGTATTAGTCAGGGTTCTCTAGAGGGACAGAACTAATGGAATAGATATATATATAAAGGGGAGTTTATTAAGTATTAACTCACATGATCACAAGGTCCCACAATAGGCCATCTGCAGGCTGAGGAGCAAGAAGGGCCAGTCCAAGTTACAAAACTAAAGAACTCGGAGTCCAATGTTCCAGGGCAGGAGGCATCCAGCATGAAAGATGTAGGCTGGAGGCTAGGCCAGTCTCTGTTTTCACATGTTTCTACCTGCTTACATTCTAGCCATGCTGGCAGTTGATTAGATTGTGCCCACCCAGATTAAGGGTGGGTCGCCTTTCCTAGCGCACTGACTCAAATGTTAATTTCCTTTGGCAACAACCTCACAGACATACCTAGGATCAATACTTTGTATCTTTCAATCCAAAGAAGTTGACACTCAGTATTAACCATTACAAGTCCACTACTTGTCAACTTGGACTCATACACATCTCCTGAGATCATACATAATCTTCAAATAAAGATACTAATAAGGTCATAATTACGCCTAACATAACCCAGCTATCCTTCATACAATGAGAAACACACCAATCACCAACCCAAATACTATTACGTAAAGTTAACAATACTTAAATGCTGATGTGAAGTCAATAAATCTTATGTCACGTGATAAAGGAAAAAGGAAATAAAAAGAAGATATTTTCTTAGTACAGGTGTATACATGCACAAACATGTTTTTAACAGAAGAAGGAGGAAATACTCATGCCAGTTACAGTCCTCGTTTTTTGCAGCTGGTCACATGGTCATAGCTGGTATTGATGACTAACTTCTACTACCCATTCTGTATTCCCTTTGCCTTCAGCAAGCACCTCAGCAGGTTGTGGTTTCTTTCCTGGTGGAGTGACCCAAACCTTCATTCCTGAAGGGTCTGGACCATTTGTAGCCCTGCTGGATTGGACTGTTGTAGTTTCCCATTGACCTTAATCACAGGGCATGGTAATACTAAGAGACGCCCTAATGGATCTGCTGTATTCCATGCATGCTCTTTCCTACCTCTGTTACGGAGGAGTAGACTGATTTCATCTTGAGAGTCCAGATCAGTCACCCCAGCCAACACTGTAACTCCTTCTTAGCCTGTTGACTTAAAGGCAGGAGGAGCCCAAAGTGTCCAGGTGGCAATTTTAACTTCCAGTTTAAAGGAATCATTGTTGTGTCTCCTGGTGGCAGTGTTCCTCCCTCTGGAACTAAGACCTCTAGGCAAGCAGAATGTAATGTCATGGGAACAGGAAGAAAAAACTGTGCTAGTGGATCACTAGGGGTGATGGTGAGTGGTGCCACTTCCACTTCCACCCCTTGATTCCTGGACCCATGAATCCTGGCTATGGGAGAAACAGTACCATATATTGGATGCTGATTCAGAGCATACACGGCCTTCTGGAGAGCTTTGCCCCAGCCATGCAAAGTATTGTCACCTAGTTGGCATTGTAATTGTGACTTCAAAAGGCCATTCTACCATTCTATCAATCTAGCTGCTTCAGGATGATGGGCGGAACTTGGTAAGACCAGTGAATTCCATGAGCATGAGCCCACTGCTGCACTTCTTTAGCTGTAAAGTGAGTGCATTGGTCAGAGGCAATGCTGTGTGGAACACTATGACAGTGGATAAGGCATTCTATGAATCCACAGATGGTAGTCTTGGCAGAAGCATTGTGCGCAGGATAGGCAAACCCCTATCTGGAGTAAGTGTCTATTCCAGTGAGGACAAACCTCTGCCCTTTCCATGATGGAAGAGGTCCAATATAATCAACCTGTCACCAGGTGGCTGGCTGATCACCCCAAGGAATGGTGCCATATCGAGGGCTCAGTGTTGGTCTCTGTTGCTGGCAAATTGGGGACTCAGCAGTGACCGTAGCCAGGTCAGCCTTGGCGAGTGGAAGGCCATCTTGCTGAGACCATGCATAACCTCTATCCCTGCCACCAAGGCCACTTTGTTCATGGGCCCATCGTGTGATGACAGTAGTGGCTGAGGAAAGAGGTTGAGTTGTGTCCACAGAATGGGTCATCCTATCCACTTGATTATTAAAATCCTCCTCTGCTGAGGTCACCTGTTGGTGAGCACTTACATGGGATACAAATATCTTCACAGCTTTTGGCCATTCAGAGAGGTTTATCCACATGCCTCTTCCCCAAATTTCTTTGTCACCAATTTTCCAATCATGCTTCTTCCAAGTCCCTGACAATCAAGCCAAACCATTGGCTGCAGCTTATGAATCAGTATATAATCACACATCTGCTCATTTCTCCTCCCATGCAAAGTGCACAATCAGGTGCAATGCTCGAATTTCCGCCCACTGGGAAGATTTCCCTTCACCATTGTCCTTCAGGGATGTCCTAGAAAGGGGCTGCAGTGCTGCAGCTGTCCACTTTCAGGTGGTGCCTACATGTTGTGCAGAACCATCTGTGAACCCTAGTCTTCTGTTCCTCTGTCAACTGATCACAGGGAACTCCCCATGAGGCCACCAATGCAGGCCGGGAAAGAGAAGGCAGGGGGGCAGGAGTGGAGACCATGGGCATTTGAGCCACTTCCTCATGTAACTGACTTGTGCCTTCAGGACCTGTTCGAGCCTGATCATGTATATACCACTTCCATTTGATGATGGAAGTGCTGCTGTGCAGGAAGCATCCAGCATGGGAGAAAGATGTAGGCTAGGAGGCTAGGCCAGTCTCTCTTTTCACATTTTTCTGCCTGCTTATATTCTAGCTGCACTGGCAATTGGTTAGATTGTGCCCACCCAGCTTAAGGGTGGGTCTGCCTTTCCCAGCCCACTGACTCAGATGTTAATCTCCTTTAACAACATCCTCACAGACACACCCAGGATCAATACTTTGTATCTTTAAATCCAATCAAGTTGACATTCAGTATTAATCATCACAACTCCTATCTGTCGTCATATACAAAAATCAAATCAAAGTGGATTAAAGACTTACATCTAAGACCTCAAACTATGAAACTACTACAAGGAAACATGGGAGGAACTCTCCAGGACATTGGACTGGGCACAGATTTCTTGGGTAATACCCCACAAGCACAGGCAACCAAAGCAAAAATGGACAAATAGCATCACATTAAGTTAAAAAGCTTCTGAACAGCAAAGGAAAAAGGAAAGAATCAACAAAGTGAAGGGACAACTCATAGAATGGGAGAAAATATTTGCAAACTACCCATCTGACAAAGGATTAATAACTAGAATATATAAGCAGCTCAAATAATTCTATAGGAAAAAAATCTAATGATCTGATTTTAAAATGGGCAAAAGATCTGAATAGACATTTCTCCAAAGAAAATATACAAATAGCAAATAGGTATATGAAAAGATGCTCAACAAATGCAAATCAAAACTATAATGAGGTATCATCACATCCCAGTTAAAATGGCTTTTATCCAAAAGATAGGCAATAACAAATGCTGGCAAGGATGTAGTGAAAAGGGAACCCTCGTACACTGTTGATGGGAATGTAAATTAGTACAACCACTATAAAGAACAGTTTGACGGTTCCTGTAAAAACTAAAAATAAGAGCTACCATATGATACAGCAATCCCACTGCTGGGTATCTATCCAAAAGAAAGGAAATCAGTATATTGAAGAGATATCTGCACTCCCATGTTTTTTGCAGCACGGTTCACAATAGCTGAGATTTGGATACAGCTTAAGTGTCCATCAACCGATGAATGGATAAAGAAAATGTGGTACTTAAAAACAGCAGAGTACTATGTAGCCACAGAAAAGAATGAGATCCTGTAATTTGCAACAACATGGATGGAACTGGAGGTCATTATGTTAAGTGAAATAAGGCAGGCACAGAAAGACAAACTTCACATGTTCTAATTTATTTGTAGGAGCTAACAATTAAAACAATTGAACTCACGGAGATAATGATGCTTACCAGAGGCTGGGAAGGGTAGTGGGGTTGTGGTGGGGGATGGGGCGGTAGAGTGGGGAAGGTTAGTAGGTACAAAAAAATAGTTAGAAAAGTGAATAAGATCCAGTATTTAATAGCACATCAGGGTGGCTATAGTTAATAATAATTTGATTGTACATGTTAAGATAACTAAAAGAGTATAATTGTATTGTTTGTAACAAAAAGGATAAATACTTGAGGTGATGGATACTTCATTTATCCTGACATAATTATTACATATTGTATGCCCGTATCAAAGATCCCACATGCCTCATAAATATATATACCTACTATGTACCCACAGAATTTTTTAAATGAATAAAAATTAGAGTTAAAAGGCTCTTAGGTGCATACATTATAAAAGCTTTATCAAGGGAAATTTTGTAGTAAATAGCAAAAACCTTAAAAGTTTGTGTACCATTTGATCAAACAATTCCATTTCTGGAACTGTATTCTAAGGAAATATTTATGGACATGTGTAAAAAGTTAGAATGATTTTCATCAATGTTAAAATTTTTAACATAAAAAATGGGAAATGATTGGGAATATTTATGTACGTTATGCCCCAACTCTGTGATTAAATATTATGCATATTTTAAAGAAATATTTAGCAATATAGCAAAATGTTATAACAAAAAATAAATTTATAAAATCGATGGACTGTATGATCTCATCTTTGGTTAAAATGAATTGCTGCATGCATAGAAAAAAGACTAAAGTCATGTTCTAAAATATTAATAGTTGTTACTCCTGGATGATATCTTTATAAATTTTTATATTTATGGTTTTTGTTTTTTTACATTTTCTACAATAGTATGTATATTTACTATGATCAGATTTTCAAAGCTTTTTTAAAAAAACTCTTTTTTGTAACAATTATACTAAATTTAAAGTCATACTTTTATTTAAGAAATAAAAATTTAATCGTTTGAGAATAAAAATAGTCCTTAAACCATGTTAGAGACTATCATGAAAAATGAAGAAAGCTTCACATATAAACATGAAAAAGAAAGCATTAAAGGAAGTGATCGCTTGATACAAGTTTCTGTCTGCCTCACCCAGCCGGAAGTTAAGCCCTCTATCCATGGAACATCAGTAAAGTAAGGGTATAATTTTTAGTATTAGTAATAATTAATAGGTTTTTGCAAATCTATTATGCAAACTGCTTTAAAGCCAAAATAATTCTTTGAATATACATTTGGCTTTAATTCTATAAATTTAAAGAATTAATTTGGAAGCAAGATGGGTATTGTATCAACTTTGTATTTATCCTATTATTCAAGCATTCAGCAAGGTGGCGTTGGGTATGAGCTATTTCATTTTGGATAAGAAAAGTGGCCAGCCATCTAATCCTTCCAGGAAAGAAATTTTTTAACATATGGCAGAGTGTGAGGCATCAGGTGTTATAAATCCCAGCTGTCATTCACACAACTAGCAGGCTGTTATGAGAAATATTCCGGGTATTCCTATTCAGTCGTGTGATTCAAGACTTAGTGTCTTTTTTGTTAATTTCTTCTTCTTATGAAAGAGTAGCATACTCCATTATTAATACTTCCCTTTTCCATTAAACACACATTTCTTCTAAGAATAACGTAAATTATGATCATTGTTAAGCAACAAAAGCCCATCTACCTCATTCAACCCTTGCCCTCTCCAAATAAAACAAAACAAAAACAGATACTAAAACTGTGAGTTGTTCTGAAGTTTCTCCAGTTAGCTCAGGGAAAACATTTGCCTAAACTGCAGCTTCTTGTAGTCAGTCTTACGATTTCCATCTATGTTCAAACTCTAAGAATTTGTCTCAATTTCTTCTGCTACCATAGGCATTGGTAGTGATATAGAACTAGGGAATATGTAGCACAGCCAGATAGGTCTCATCCAGGTAGTCTCTAATGCTGCTTGTCTCATCTTCAAGACGCACAAAAATTAAACTATATGGTTAGTAATTTTAGCTATATTAAATTTAAAACTTCTACTTACCAAAAGCACTATAAACAAAGTGATCAAGTAACAGGTAGGAGAAAATGTTCACAAGGTACAGAACAAAAGATTAAAATTCACAATAAATAATGCTTACAGATGAATGAGAAAATGACAAATGACCCAATAAAAATGCGCAAAGGACATAAACAGGTATATAAGAGAGAAAATCCAGAAGTAAAAACATATCAACAGAAGCTCTGTCTACTACAAATTAAGAAATGCAAATTTAGGCAATAAGAAGAAAAAGGTTCACATTCTTCTCGTTGTTAACAAAGTAGAAAGTCTGATAACACCAAGCACAGAAGGATGTGAGCTGCTGATAGGCGTATAAATAGGTACAACCATTGGAAAACAATTCGATACTACCTAGTAAAGCTGAAAACGTCCTTACACCAAGACTCAGGTTTTGTAGTCCAGAGAAACTTGCCTACATATGCACAAGGAAGAATGTATAATATGCGAATATTTATTACTTCACCGTTTGAGGCAGCAATAAAGAAAATAAAAACAGTCTAATTCTTCATTGGTTGGGAAATAAACAGTATGTAAGTATTCATACAGTAAGTTTTCATATAGTACTTAAAACAAGTAAATCATAAGTACATGTATACAGTGGATCAATTCCAAAAGTATTAAGTAAAAAGGAAAGTAAATCACAATAGGATACAATCAATATGATACACTATATACAAACATTATTTTGTGCATGTAAAATTATACACAAATTATATCAAATTGGATGTATCCTATTGTGATTTATTTATTTATTTATTTATTTTTTTTTTTTTTTTTTTTTTTTTTTTGAGACGGAGTCTTGCTCTGTCGCCCAGGCTGGAGCGCAGTGGCACGATCTCCACTCACTGCAAGCTCCGCCTCCCGGGTTCACGCCATTCTCCTGTTTCAGCCTCCCGCGTAGCTGGGACTACAGGCGCCCGCCATAACGCCCGGCTAATTTTTTTTGTATTTTTAGTAGAGACGGGGTTTCACCATGTTAGCCAGGATGGTCTCGATCTCCTGACCCTGTGATCCGCCTGCCTCGGCCTCCCAAAGTGCTGGATTACAGGCTTGAGCCACCACGCCCGGCCGATTGTGATTTATTTTTATGAATTTTTTTTTTTTTTTTGAGACAGAGTCTCACTTTGTTCCCCAGGCTGGAGTGCAGTGGCACAATCTCAGCTTACTGCAACTTCTGCCTCCCATGTTCAAGCAATTCTCCTGCCTCAGCCTGCTGAGTAGCTGGGATTACAGGCACATGCCACCACGCCTGGCTAATTTTGTATTTTTAGTAGAGACGGGGTTTCGTCATGTTGGCCAGGCTGGTCTTGAACTGTTGACCTCAAGTGATCTCCCCGCCTCAGCCTCCCAAAGTGCTGGGATTACAGGCATGAGCCACCATGCCAGGCCTATGTAAAATGTATATATATACACACACACAGTATGTATAGAGAGAGCATATATACAGTATCTATATATATCGAGTGTGTGTGTGTGTGTGTGTGTGTGTGTGTGTGTGTGTGTGTGTGTCCAAAACATAAACTCATGCATGGCAATGATACATTATTGACAGGAAATGGCTAACCCTGGGGAGAGAAAGCAAAGAGATAGAAGTATGGTTTTAGTTATATCCATAATATTATGTATCTATATTATTTTATTTAGAGAAAAAACATTCTGAAGGAAAGACGGCAAAATGTAAATAGCATTTAAATTCAGATGGTAGGTAAATGGTTGTCTAATATTATTTACTGTATACTGGAAATATTTAATGATTATTTTTTATTTAAGTTATTAATAAGAAAAAACACTCAAATTGTTTGGAGAAATACAAAAGCAAGGCATATTGAAGCCATCTGAAAAGGCTCAAGTTCATTAATAGTTAATTCTGCCCCCATGACAAATACTTGATGTAACAGCTCCAGTGAAGCCCGAAAGAACGTCTGTTTTTAAACTTACCTTGGTGGGGAGCAGAAACGTTTTCTGCTTATCTCCCATGACAGTGTGACGATTATATTATAAAAGGTTTTCCAAGCTTTCTTTGACCTTACATTTACAAGTCAAAAGACAGATTTAGGCAAGTGAGCGAGTCATTCATACTTCAAATCAGTTTTTGTTATTTATTCAAATTTTTTTATTATATTTGCTTCTGGCGTTTTTTGTTTGTTTGTTTTGAGACAGGCTGGAGTGCAATGGCATGATCTCAGCCAGGTTCAAGCCATTCTCCTGCCTCAGCCTCCCAAGTAGCTGGGACCACAGGTGTGTGCCACTACGCCCAGCTAATTTTTATTTTTATTTTAGTAGAGACAGGTTTCACCATGTTGGCCAGACTGGCTTGAACTCCTGACCTCAAGTGATCAGCCCTCCTTGACCTCCCAAAGTGCTGGGATTACAGGCATGAGCCACCGCGCTTAGCCTTTTATTTCCTTCTTTGGGTTGCTGATTTATTTGTTTGATTTTCTCTGACATTGTATACATTTGATGAAAATGCAAATCAATATAATTTAAGAAATCCCAAACTAAAGAATATCTTCGTACCATGGGTAACCATCACAGTAGCAATTGGTTCATTCAAGAATCATTAATGGGTGCTGAAACTGGTGGGCAAACGTTCAATGGGAAACAGGATATAGTCTCGAAGTATCTCGCCACAAATTACTTTTTAACTTTAAAGGGAAAAATAGTAACTTTAGAGTGGAGAAAACAGGCAGACATCACTTTAACCAAAGTAGCATCATGACTACTGAGACAAACCAATATTACGTGAACTGATGTGTGTACGACACAACACACTGAGATTACAGCATCACTTCTGTGCTAACCCTAACCCGAATGCATAACCCGAATCTAAGCATGAGGTGACATCAAACAAACCTAAACTGAGGAACATTCTACAAAGTAACTGGTCCATATGCTTCAAAAATGTCAAACTCATGAAAGACAAAGAAAGCCAGAGGAATTATCCCAGATGAAAGAAGACAAGAGCGACATGGCAGCTAAATGCAATAAGTGATCCTGGACTAGATTGGACTCTGTGTCACAAAATTATTTTTATTTTCCTAAGAATGACGTCATTGGATAATTGGTGATTTTGAGTAATTTGTTCCATGTTGCTTTTGTTGAGAAGCCGCAGAATGCAAATTTAATATAAAATACTTAAAGTATCTATACCATATAACAAGATTAAAACTGTGAAAACATTGGTCTCACCTTGCCCCTCTGTAAGAATGATCCAGTTCTAAAAGACGGTTCTTCAGACTTTGCTCCAAAAATTACAAACAACTCTCATAGTAACATTGACAGAGAATTTCTAATATATATAGGTCCTGAGTATGTTACAGATTTCATAAAATAAATTTGAGGACTGTTGGTGGGAGCTCAGTAGCTGATCTATTCTACTGGAAAGCTGAAAAAGGAGAAAGATTATTAATAAGGCTGTCATAACCAAACAATATGAGTTTCATAGCTTATACCAGCTTTCAGAATTGCACTTAAAAACACAGTGGCAATCAGTCCAGTACCTTAACTTTGATGCAATGCATTCTATTTCCTGTATCATTTAAATGTAGTGGAATTGTTATGAAGATGAGTGTTAGACATCCCAGTTTCTTGGATAATGCTCTCCATAAATTTTATATATTGACTGCAATGCATTGTAGTTAAAGGCAAGCTTGTTTCTCGTTAACTATGTAACTTCAAGCTAATCACTTGGCTTCTTTGAGCCCTAGAGCCTGAATTTGTTATATGATAGGATCAGAATCTCTTGTCTCTGAAACTCTTTTCAAGTCTAGTTGTGGATCATTCGAGATTTCAGTCAATAGTTTTAAGTTATCCATAAAAACGATATATTTCTCCTAAAGCCAAAATAGAAAACCGCTCTTCTTTAAGAGCAATTCCTTATGTTAGCTTATTTTATGAAGTATTTTAGATACATGAAAAATGTATAATTAAGAATAGAACAAACTTCCATGTACCCACCATCCAGCTAAAATACAGAACATTACAGTTTGTTATCTATCATGTTGGCAAAAATCCTTGAGTCTGACAAAATGCCTTATTATCAACTCTGCAGGGAAATAGGCACTTTCACATATTGTTGGCAGGAATGCAAAAACAGTATGATGGGAATTTGGCAATATCTATCAAAATTACATATGCATTTAATCCTGGACACCACAATCACCTTTCTAAATCTATCTCACAGATATATAGGCAGAAATATGAAATGATGTATATACAAACTTATTCACTGTAGTACTATTTGTAATAGCAAAAGATTGCAAACAATCCAAATGTTAATCAATAAAGGACTGGTTGAAGAAATGATGAAGTACTATTCCACAATAAAAAATACTCTATAAGATGCTGTGAATTGCGTCTAGCATGCTACCTTTTGTTTAAGAAAGAGGGGCCGGGCGCGGTGGCTCACGCTTGTAATCCCAGCACTTTGGGAGGCCGAGGCTGGTGGATCACGAGGTCAGGAGATCGAGACCACGGTGAAACCCCGTCTCTACTAAAAAATACAAAAAATTAGCCGGGTGGTGGCGGGCGCCTGTAGTCCCAGCTACTCGGAGAGGCTGAGGCAGGAGAATGGCGTGAACCCAGGAGGCGGAGCTTGCAGTGAGCCGAGATCGCGCCACTGCACTCCAGCCTGGGCGACAGAGCGAGACTCCGTCTCAAAAAAAAAAAAAAAAAAAAAAAAAAAGAAAGAGGGACTGTAAGTGTGTGTGTGTGGAATAAGCATTTTTTAAAAGTAATAATAGAAGGATAAACCAACAGCCGATAAAAAATGATTACTTACAGCGGAAGGAAAAAACAGGAATCAGAGGATGACAAATACGCATAAGAAAAGATGTTCAACCTCATACATCATTAGGGAATTGCAAATTAAAATGAGATACCACTACACATATATTAGCATGGCTAAAATTCAAAACACGGAAAGCACTAAATGCTTGCGAGGATGTGGACAACAGGAACTCTCATTCATTGCTGGTGGAAATGCAAAATGGTAAAACCACACAGGAAGACAGTTTGGCAGTTTCCTACAAAACCAAGCATACTCTTACTATATGATCCAGCAATCATACTCCTTCATATTTGTCCAAGTGAGTTGAAAACTTACATCCACACAAAATGCTGTATGTTAATTTTTACAGCAGCTTTATTCATAATTGCCAAACCTTGGAAGCAGACAATGTCCTTCAGTAGGTGAATGGATGAACAACCTGTGGTACACCTTTACAGCGGAGTATTATGCAGAACTAAAAAGGAATGAGCTATCAAGCCACTCAAAGACATGGAGGAAACTTAAACGCATACTGCTAAGTGAAAAAAACAGTCTCAGTAGATAATTATAACTGTAATAATCCACCCTTATCCACAGTTTTGCTTTCTGCAGTTAACCAAGGCCTGAAAATATTACATGGAAAGTTTCAGAAATAACTAACTCATAAGCTTTAAATTGCACACTGCTCTGAGTAGCATGATGAAATCTGTGCTATCCTGCTCCATCCTGCCCTGGATCTGAAACATTCCTTTGTCCAGTGCATCCATGCTCTATATATTATCATATACATTAGCTATTTAATAGCTGTCTCTGTTATCAAATCAACATATACAAGAAAAGTGAGTACAGTACAATTAGATATTTTGAGAGAGAAAGCATATTTACATAACTTTTATTACAGTATATTGTTATAATTGTTCTATTTTATTATTAGTTATTGTTGTTAATTTCTTACTGTGCATAATTTATAAGTAAACCTTATTATAAGTATGTATGCATAGGGTTCTATACTATCCATAGTTTCAGGCACCTACTGTAGGTCTTGTAACATATCCCTTGAGGATAAAGGGGGACTATTATGTGTGACATTCAGGAAAAAGCAAAACTATGGATACAGGAAAAGGTCAGTGGTTGCCAGGGTTTTGGGGAAAGAAGGGAGGGATGAATATTGGAACATAAGGGATTTTTAGGGCAGTGAAATTACTCTGTATGTTATTGTAATGGTGGATATGTCATTAGACATTTTTCAAAACCCACAGAACGTGCAACACAAAACAACAAATCTTAATATAAACCATGGTCTTTAGTTAATAACAGTGTACAAATGTTGGCTATCAATTGTAATAAATATACCACAATAATGCAAGACATTAATAATAGGGAAAAAGAGGCAGGTTTTCTGTAAACCTAAAGCTGTTTTAAAAAATAAATCTGTTAACAAAAAAGAAAGGCAGGGGACACAGACTGGAAATAAACCTTCTCAGATGAAATCTGTCATATGGTTTTGACTTTCAAAACACGTAAATATGGCTATTAAATAACTTCAAAAACCAATTACTTTAAGAAGAAAATAAAAGAACAAAGCAATCCCTAAAAATCTAAACCAAACTGAGACAAGTGAACTTAGCTCTACAGCAAGTTGGTGGCACGACCAAATAGAGAAGAGCTCTGTCTAATGACTGCAAAAGGAATATTTTGGCTTTCATTTTTCTGTGAGATATATCCTAAAGACTAAAACATCACAAAGAAGTGTAACCTGTATTTAGTCATTTTATTGCTACAATATTGGGGTTGCTATTTTGAAACTGTTTTTTTAAAAATACCTATGATGCTGGGTGTGGTAGCTGCACCTGTAGCCGCAGCTACTCAGGAGGTTGAGGCAGATTGCTTGAGGCCATGAGTTTGAGGCTGCGAGTTTGAGGCTGCAGTGAGCTATGATTGTGCTACTGTACTCTACCCTGGGCAATATAGCAAGCACTCTACCCTGGGCAACATAGCAAGACCCTATCTCTAAAATAAATAAATAAACAAATAAATAGCTACATATATCAAATATACATTATTTATATGGTAGGAAAAGACAAATAAATGTTAATGTTATTAAAAACCAAGATTTTTAGCTTAAGAGAACAAAGGCAAAATATTACAAAGTAGGTGAAAGTTCTAATCTTTAATTTAAATAGAAAATATCAGTACGAACTCATTATTTACTTTTCTCCTTCTAGAAAATAGTTATTTCCTAGTTCTGTCCACTGGAAAGGTCTGGAAGTACTAACAACTTAGTAGCAATGGTCATCCCTAGTGCTCAGATTATAGTCTTCAAAGACCAAGGAAGCAGGGCCTTTGAAGAAATGGCTGATTTCATATAGAATAGGAAATATACATCCTGAACCTGAGACCACTTGCTGTGCCTGAAAGCCAGAAAGCTATCAGAGACTACTGGGGTCATAGCAAAACAGTGAAAGAGTCAAACTAAAAATGCTCCACTCGCCAAAAATGGCAAAAATTTGAGCATCAAAAAGAGAATAACAGGACACTTACTATACGATGCAATGGAGTAATAGAATCCAGAGACATGATTCTATTTTTAGGAATTCGTAGAAAAACCTAATCTATAGTGACAGGAAGTAGATTAATGGTTGCCTAGGGCTAGGGATGGAGTGGGAGTAAGACTGACTGCAGAGGGGCCAAAAGGAATTTTTGGGGGTGATAGAAATATTCTATATTCTAGGCCAGGCAGGCACAGTGGCTCACGCCTATAATCCCAGCACTTTGGAAGGCCGAGGCAGGTGGATCACTTGAGGTCAGGAGTTCAAGACCAGCCTGAGCAGTATGGTGAAACCCCATCTCTACTAAAAATACAAAAATTAGCTGGGCATGATGGCAGGCACCTGTAATACCGGCTTCTCAGGAGGTTGAGGCAGGAGAATCGCTTGAACCTTGGAGGCGGAGGTTGCAGTGAGCCGAGATTACACCACTGCACTCCAGCCTGACGACAGAGCAAGACTCCGTCTCAAAAAAAAAAAAAGAAATATTTTATATTCTGATTGTGGGGGTACTTATACAGGCATATGCATTTTTCAAAATTCATTCAATTGCAGTTTCTTTTTTTTATTATTATACTTTAAGTTTTAGGGTGCATGTGCACAACGTGCAGGTTTGTTACATATGTATACATGTGCCATGTTGGTGTGCTGCACCCATTAACTCTTCATTTAACATTAGGTATATCGCCTAATCCTATCCCTCCCCCCTCTTCGCACCCCACAACAGGCCCCAGTGTGTGATGTTCCCCTTCCTGTGTCCATGTGTTCTCATTGTTTAATTCCCACCTATGAGTGAGAACATGCGGTGTTTGGTTTTTTGTCCTTGTGATAGTTTGCTGAGAATGATGGTTTCCAGCTTCATTCATGTCCCCACAAAGGACATGAACCCATCATTTTTTATGGCTGCATAGTATTCCATCGTGTATATGTGCCACATTTTCTTAATCCAGTCTATCATTGTTGGACATTTGCGTTGGTTCCAAGTCTTTGCTATTGTGAATAGTACCGCAATAAACATACATGTGCATGTGTCTTTATAGCAGCATGTTTTATAATCCTTTGGTTATATACCCAGTAATGGGATTGCTGGGTCAAATGATATTTCTAGTTCTAGATCCCTGAGGAATCGCCACACTGACTTCCACAATGGTTGAACTAATTTACAGTCCCACCAACAGTGTAAAAGTGTTCCTATTTCTCCACATCCTCTCCAGCACCTGTTGTTTCCTGACTTTTTAATGATAGCCATTCTAACTGGTGTGAGATGGTATCTCACTGTGGTTTTGATTTGCATTTCTCTGATGTCCAGTGATGAAGAGCATTTTTTTCATGTGTCTTTTGGCTGCATAAATGTCTTCTTCTGAGAAGTGTCTGTTCATATCCTTTGCCCACTTTTTGATGGGGTTGTTTGATTTTTTCTTGTAAATTTGTTTGAGCTCATTGTAGATTCTGGATATTAGCCTTTTGTCAGATGAGTAGATTACAAAAACTTTCTCCCATTCTGTAGGTTGCCTGTTCACTCTGATGGTAGTTTCTTTTGCTGTGCAGAAGCTCTTTAGTTTAATTAGATCCCATTTGTCAATTTTGGCTTTTGTTGCCATTGCTTTTGGTGTTTTAGACATGAAGTCCTTGCCCATGCCTATGTCTTGAATGGTCTTGCCTAGGTTTTCTTCTAGGGTTTTTATGGTTTTAGGTCTAACATTTAAGTCTTTAATCCATCTTGAATTAATTTTTGTATAAGGTGTAAGGAAGGGATCCAGTTTCAGCTTTCTACATATGGCTAGCCAGTTTTTCCAGCATCATTTATTAAACAGGGAATCCTTTCCCCATTGCTTGTTTTTGTCAGGTTTGTCAAAGATCAGATAGTTGTAGATATGCGGCATTATTTCTGAGGGCTCTGTACTGTTCCATTAGTCTATATCTCTGTTTTGGTACCAGTACCATGCTGTTTTGGTTACTGTAGCCTTGTAGTATAGTTTAAAGTCAAGTAGCGTGATGCCTCCAGCTTTGTTCTTTTGGCTTAGGATTGACTTGGCAATGCAGGCTCTTTTTTGGTTCCATATGAACTTTAAAGTAGTTTTTTCCAATTCTGTGAAGAAAGTCATTGGTGGCTTGATGGGGATGGCATTGAATCTATAAATTACCTTGGGCAGTATGGCCATTTTCACGATATTGATTCTTCCAACCCATGAGCATGGAATGTTCTTCCATTTGTTTGTATCCTCTTTTATTTCATTGAGCAGTAGTTTATAGTTCTCCTTGAAGAAGTCTTTCACATCCCTTGTAAGTTGGATTCCTAGGTATTTTATTCTCTTTGAAGCAATTGTGAATGGGAGTTCACTCATGATTTGGCTCTCTGTTTGTCTGTTATTGGTATATAAGAATGCTTGTGATTTTTGCACATTGATTTTGTATCCTGAGACTTTGGTGAAGTTGCCTATCAGCTTAAGGAGATTTTGGGCTGAGACGATGGGGTTTTCTAGATATACAATCATGTCATCTGCAAACAGGGACAATTTGACTTCCTCTTTTCCTAATTGAATACCCTTTATTTCCTTCTCCTGCCTGATTGCCCTGGCCAGAACTTCCAACACTATGTTGAATAGGAGTGGTGAGAGAGGGCATCCCTGTCTTGTGCCAGTTTTCAAAGGGAATGCTTCCAGGTTTTGCCCATTCAGTATGATATTCACTGTGGGTTTGTCATAGATAGCTCTTATTATTTTGAGATACGTCCCATCAATACCTAATTTATTGAGAGTTTTTAGCATGAAGCATTGTTGAATTTCATCAAAGGCCTTTTCTGCATCTATTGAGATAATCGTGTGGTTTTTGTCGTTGGTTCTGTTTACATGCTGGATTATGTTTATTGATTTGTGTATGTTGAACCAGCCTTGCATCCCAGTGATGAAGCCCACTTGATCATGGTGAATAAGCTTTTTGATGTCAATTGCACAGTTTCTAAATGAGTGCATTTTATTGCATTTAAATTATACTTCCAATAATATTGATTTTTAAAAAAAGAAAGAGAAAAGGAATAAAGACTGCAATGAATAGAAATCGTAAGTGTAAAAATCTCAGAGTCCTTAATAAGTCCTTTTAAAAAATCCTCTTTGTTCACCAATTGCCAGGATACCAACTGCTATAGTTTGGAATAGTGTTCCCTCTAAATCTTATGTTGAAATTGGACACCCAATGTTGGAAGCGGGGCCCAATGAGAGGTGTTTGGATCACAGGGGCAGATCCCTCATGAATAGTTTAATGCCCTCTCCCAGGAGTGAGTCCTTACTCAGTAAGTTCTCATGAGAGTCTATTGTTAAAAGGAGCCTGGCATCTCTTCTGTTTCTCTCTTGCTTCCTCTCTCACCATGTGATCTCTGTACACGCCAGGTTTCCTTCACCTTCTACCATGGATGGAAGCAGCCTAAGGCCCTCACCCGATGCAGATGCCTGTACTGTACTTCTTGTACAGTCTGCAGAACTGTGAGCTAAACAAACCTCTTTTCATTATAAATTTCTCAGCCTCAGCTATTCCTTTATAGCAACACACAACACACTAAGACACCAAATCATTATTCTAAAAATCGATAAATGTAAGTTATCACTTGCCCTGCTTTTCTTATGTGGGCTGGACTTCAAGGTACCTAGTGGTTGATGAGGGAAAGTTCTTTATAGAACAATTACAGTTAATAAATGCAGAAAGAATGATAAAATTAGAAAATGACTATTTTTGAAATATTTTACAAAATGATGGATCTAGGTAAAAATCATCAGTGGTTTCTAAAACCATTAGGTGAAAGATAGATAAGGATCCTTAATACTATATCTATTGATGAATCAGGTCAACCACATTTGAACCACATTCAGTTGATGGAGAACCAGACATTATGTGCCTCTTGATGTGATACAATAGGAAGTATAGAGCATCATATATAAAGTATCCTTGCCTAAATAAATAAATCTTAAAAACTGAATCAAAAACCTCTAAATCTTACTGTCAGTTTGTAGGAAATACTATTCTGTACTCACTAAAATGAGAAAACTTAGTGAGTCTGACCTTAGCAAGCTTAGTGAAGATGTAAAACCCTGGAAACTCTCACACTCTGCTGCCAGGAATGCAAATTGGCGCACGCAGTTTGAATTTGACAACACGTACAAAATGGGGAAAATCACCTCCTTGCCACTAGATGGTGCTTATTGGCTTTTGAGTAGTATGTTGTATTGTTTTCTGTTACATTGCTGCGTTCCTCTTTTTACTTCTGATGGATCACTGGAGGAAGGGACTGGGCACTAGGGACTAGAGCCTCACCAGAATGTTGTCACTGGGATCCCAAAAGCCATATCTGCTGGGGAACTATGTTGCCCCTGGGGACACATCTCTGAGAGTTGCTGCTTCCCCTAGCCACTTACATTATTCAGTTCCTTAGCAATATCTATCTCTAATACTGTGTCGACAGTATTTTTCTGAATCATATATTTTTCAATATAGTCTTATTATTTTTAATTATTTCACATAATATTTGTGCTCTCTATTTAACTTTTTAAGATAACTTTGAAATTATAAAATATGGTACAAGAAAATCCTTTATACACTTCACCTAGGCCCCAGGTTCACCACTTATTACGATTTACTATTCTCTCTCTCGCTCTCTAAATCATACGTGTATAATTTATATATGCCATATATAAGTCATATGTATTATTTTATATATTATATATAATTTATATTATGTAATATATAGATCTGTATATAATTTAGATATATAATTTATATATAAATTTATATATTTTATTATATATGATATATAGTTTATATATATTATACATATATATACATTTCTAAACCATTTAATAGTGAGTTGCAGACATAATGCCCCACTGGCCTTATAAACACAGACACTATTCTATAAAACCTCAGCATACCCATCAAAATCAGGAAATTAACATGGATATAGTGCTATCTAATGTACAGAGCCCTTTCAAATTTTACCAGTTGTCCCAATAGTATCCATTACAGGAAACATACAACAAAACAAAATAAGTAACAAAAAACCTACAATTGTTTAAAACCTTCTTTCCCTTTCCCCCTTTCCTTTCTGTTCCAGGACTTAACCCAGGATTATCCACAGCATTTAGTTGTCACGTACATATCTTCTCCAGTCTAGACAGTTCCGCAGGCTTTGCTTGTCTTTTATTATCTTGACATTTTTAAAGGCCAGATATTTATATTACCTTCGATTTGGGTTTGTCTGATATTTTTTCATGATTAAAGTTAGGATTTTGCAGTTCAGGACTATCACAAGTGATACTGTGTTAGTGCATCATATTAGGAGGTGCACAATGTCAGTTTGTCCTATCACTGGTAAATTAACCTTTATCATTTTGTTTGTCCACTGTTAATCTTACAAATAAATATGTTTAGCTATTATTAAATAATTAAAAAGCATTTTATGGGGAGATACTTTGAGACTATGTTAAGTATCTTTTCTCTCATCAAACTTTCACTCGCTGTTTTTGCCTCCTATTTTAGTATGGTTGTTATCAAATGGTGATTCTCTAATTCCATTATTTCTTTTTTTTTTTTTTTGAGACAGAGTTTTGCTCTTGTTGCCCAGGCTAGCGTGCAATGACTCGATCTAGGCTCACTGAAACCACCTTCCGTGTTCAAGCAGTTCTCCTGTCTCAGCCTCCTGAGTGGTTGGGATTACAGGCACTCGCCACTACACCTGGCTAATTTTTGATATTTTTAGTAGAGACGGGGTTTCACCATATTGACCAGGCTGGTCTCGAACTCCTGACCTCAGGTGATCTGCCCTCCTTGGCCTCCCAAAAAGTGCTGGGATTACAGGCATGAGCCACCATGCCCAGCCTATTATTTCTTCTACATTAACTATTTGGCTTAAATTGTAAAGAAGAGCTTTCCATTTATTTATTCATTTCTTTGTATCAGTAGAGGTTCATGGATTCTATTTTATTCAATGGCTTATAATCTGTTACTAATGTTATTTATTTTGATGCTCAAATTGTTTTATATTTGGCAAGTGGGATCCCCTTCAGTTTGAATCCTTTGTCCTTTAATGTGGTTCAAATCTACTTTGAGAGCTTTCTTATTTTCTGGTGCAAGATGTTTCACACTCAGCTTATACTTTCGCTGGCACAGTCCTGAAACTGGTGACTTCTCCATGAGCCTTGGTTCCTTTTAGTAAGGTATTTAAAAACCAAGATCTGGGTACTAAGTGTGCTTATCGCCACAAAGATGCCACTGTTCACAGACGCTCTTACGAAACACAGCCAGAGAATACATATATATCCATTCCTATATCTATTTCAACCTCTATATCTGCATATTAACACCACTATGAGCTCACAGAAGTATCTATAATTGTAATCATATACCACGGAGTTTTGTTTTGTTTTCGAGATGGAGTCTCACTCTGTTGCCAGGCTGGAGTACACTGGTGTGATCTCGGCTCACTGCAACCTCCACCTCCTGGGTTCAAGCAATTCTCCTGTCTCAGCCTCCCAAGTAGCTGGGACTACAGGCACTTGCCACCATGCCCAGCTAATTTTTACATTTTTAGTAGAGACAGGGTTTCACCATGTTGGCCAGGATGGTCTCAACCACAGAGTTTATTCTAGCCTTTCCTCTTTCTGTATTTGTTCTCCTTACTCTGTAAGAAAGTTGTCTTTCATTGTCCTTAATCTATTAATTTTCCCCGTAGGTAATCAATATCCAGATGAAGTGAATTATCTCCTTGGCAGAAACCACCACACCATATCCACAGTTTACTTCCTCAGCCCCAGCCCCTCTAAAATTTCCACGCACACGATATCAGTCTCCCTACCCCAAACGATCTCCAGTCGTTCATGACTCCTGCCTTCCCTGCAGTGTGCACATAGGATCAAGCACCAAGGCCTGACTATCCTACCTCCTAAATTTTTCCTGAATCTGCATTTTCCTCTATATTCTATGTGATTGCATGACTAGGAAAACCTTGCCAACTGCCTAGCTAATCACTGATGTCGCTGAGATAACTAATATAGTCTTTCTCCCTCTCCCTTTAATTTTTTTGACTTATTAAAAATTATTAAGGGTTGGCCGGGCGCAGTGGCTTGTGCCTGTAATCCCAGCACTTTGGGAGGCCGAGGCAGGCGGATCACGAGGTCAGGAGATCGAGACCATCCTGGCTAACACGGTGAAACCCCGTCTCTACTCAAAATCCAAAAGAAAATTAGCCGGGCGTGGTGGCGGGCGCCTGTAGTCCCAGCTACTCGGGAGGCTGAGGCAGGAGAATGGCGTGAACCCGGGAGGCGGAGCTTGCAGTGAGCCGAGATTGCGCCACTGCACTCCAGCCTGGGCGACAGAGCCAGACTCTGACTCAAAAAAACCAAAATTATTAAGGGCCTTATTAGTCATAGGTAAAGATCAGCCTATTTCCCCAGCCATGCTTGTTATCGTCCTAGTAATTATTCAAAGCGTTCAAGAATTGAACGTGAGAATTTAAGCCTTGGTCCTGGCCCACGAAGTGGGGAGAATGATACCCAGGTGACAGGGCTGTTTTAATTAAAGGATAGAGGCAGTGGGAGAAGGTGAGAGGCCATTTCTATCAGTTCAGCCTCACTGGTGGGCTCCTTTGTCCTCTAGCTTCCAATCCTAATCTCTAATGGGTAAGGTCTAAAGCTCAGCTCTTCTCTCGTCTTCTGGCAGGGATTAAATTCAGTATTAATCAGCTACTAACTAATTGCTAAGCTTCTATGGGTGGCTCAGGTTGATGCTGCACTCTTTCTAGCAATTTACGCAGGAGTCCAGTTGAACTGTGCTTGTCTTTTAACAATTTTGCTTTGTCAACCATCTTGCTGTATCACCTCAGGGTTGATATAACAGGTGGGTGTGGGGTAAGGTTGGAAAAAAAAGCAACCTTTTTTCTGATTATAAAAGAAATCATTACATTATAGAAATCTGAGAAAAATAAAATGAAGAAAACAAAAAATCACCTATAATATCACAACCCCCGATATAATTTTTTCCAGTTTTTGCTATGGTTTTATAAAATAAACTTGACATTATAATGAGTATTAACCTTTATATTGTTTTTCTTTTTCTTTCTTTTTTTTGAGAGACGAAGTCTCGCTCTGACACCAAGGCTGGAGTGCAGTGGCATGATCACAGCTCACTTTAGCCTCTTTGAACTCCTGGCCTCAGCCTCCTGAGTAGCTGGGACTGTAGGTACAAGCCACCATGCCTAGCTAATTTTTTAAAATATTTTTTGTAGAGACAGAGTCTCAAACTCTGTCTGCTGGTCTCAAACTCCTGGCTCCAAGTGATCCTCCACCTCAGCCTTGTTTTTTTCTTAACATTATAGTATAAGCATTCTTCCATGTAAAATTTCTTTTAAAACATTAATAAAAATACAGATGTGTCTAATTTCATAAGGCACAATTTTTTTACATGGAGGTTGTTTTCAGTTTTTATTATAAATATTTCCAAAATAAACATTTATGTACATAAATCATTTTTCCACATTGATAATTACTTTCTTAGGTTAAATTGCCAAATCTAGAATTATCTGGCCTAAATCTGTGAATACAGTTAAGCTCTTGGAGAACATTGCCTTATTGTTTTTCAAAAAGCTTGCTGTAATTTGCACTTCCATGGGCTGTGTATGAGAGTGAGTGCCTTTTTCACGCCCCAAACATTGCACCTTAAAAAACAGAGTAAGAAGTAATATGATGAAAAGGAGAGGTAAATGAAAAAGGGAGATCAGGCTGTCACTTGAGAGAGAACGTTCACTTCTGAGTTCTCTCCTTCTACATGAGTATGTGATGGGGCTATTTAGCCATTCTGATCTTCTTGGGGCCTTTAGCCTTGTCTAGAGAAAACATGTCTTGTACATGTCTAGGGAAACAAAAGATCTGAAATCATAAGATGCCTCAGTGCTGCTGGAATTCAAACTTACCATTTGACAGGAAAGAGAAGGAAATTAGATTGCAGAGGATGGATACTTTGGAACATCCTTCCTCCCTCCTTTTTTCTCACCCTTCACATCTGATCAATCAACAAATCCTGCTACTCTGCTTCCTCTCTGTCACCACCTCTCCACACCTATTAGGTTCTCTAGTTCAGGCTGTCATCATCCTTCAACCTGAATAAACACAATAGCCTCCTAACAGATCTCCCTCAAGTCCATCCTTCTCCCAGAGTAATCTGTCTAAAGCACAAATGTAGCCATCACCAGCCCCACAAACTCCCTTTAAATACCCTCAAGGATGCTTCTGCCTACAGAATGGAGGTGAAGCTTTTTATCCTGAAAGCAAGGGTGTCCTGACTTATTCCCCACCTGTTATTACTGCTTCATCTTTTCCTTTCTCCTTCCTTGTACATTATGCTTAATTAATAGCAACTACCGGTAGTTACTGCCCAAACACCATTCTATTTCTTGCCTCTAAATTGTTCGTTCCCACTACCTAGCATAACTTTCCTCCCTCTCTGATAATGACTAGGGCAGTATTCTATTCAAAATATTCTTTTTCAAAATTATTAATTGCCCATCCCTGGGGTAATATCATACTTCTCTGCTCAACAGAAATCAGGTTTGGACACATAATTTGTTTGGACCAATAGTATGTGGGCAGAAGTTATGTTTATCACTTCCAAGCAGAAGCTTCAGGAGTCAGAATGTGACTTGCTATGGGTTTTTGTTGTTTTTCTTTTTCCCTGCTATGAGATCAATAATGTTCTAGAAGCTGCTTCATCAGCTTGGGTCCTAACATGAAAATATTGGCAATCTGGAATATATATGAATGAGACATAAACCTTGATTGCTGTAAGCCCCTGAGATGTTAGAGTCATTTGTTACTGCAGCATAATATATCCTATCCTGACTGATGATATACTGGCCATCTCCTAATCATTCTTTCAGACTAGTATTACTTCTATGAGGTTCTTTACGTGTTTGGCTGCCTAATACTTAATGATACAAATAAATGTTTTCTTTGGATGATATGGTTTGGATCTGTGTCCCCACCCAAGTCTCATGTTCAATTGTAATCCCCAGTGTTGGAGGTGGAGCCCAGGGGGAGATGACTGGATCATGGGGCAGAGTTCTTATGAATGGTTTCATAACATCCTTCTTGGTACTGTACAGTGAGTGCGTTCTCACGAGATTGGTTTGTTTAGAAGTGTGTAACACCTCCTATCTCTCTCTCTCTCTTTCCCTCTCTCTCGGTCCTGCTCCTGCCACATAAGACTCATGCTCCCATTTTGCCTTCTGCCATGCTTCTAAGCTCCTTGAGGCCTCCCCAGAAGCAGAAGCCACTATGTTTCTTGTATAGCCTGCAGAACCATGGCCAATTAAAGCTCTTTTCTTTATAAATTACCCAGTGTCAGGTATTTCTTTATAGCAGTTCCAGAACTGACTAATACATTGGGGAAGGCCCCATTGCATGATGTCTGGCAAAAAACAGATTCTGCCTCCCACTAAGGAAGCCAGAAAGAGCAGACACTTGCTCTCCTAGACTCCTCACAGCTAGGGAAATACCATGTGACCTAAGGTCAGCCATTTGGAAGTTCCCTGCTCAGGACTTAAGAGTTTTGATACAAAGAAGCAAGAACAGGATAGTATAGCATTAATTCTGTTGCTGGAGGCAATATCCAGCGTCCAGTGGAGTGACAGTAGAGAGAAGAGAGTCAAGGGGTGAGAGCAAGTGTCCAAGATAAGCAGACTGTTCTGGTGGTATCTCTGGCTGAGTCCCAGACTGCCTAGTCCCCTCAGTTCCTGATGATTTCCTGAGCCTGCTCCTCCAGTTTTCCCAATGATTCTTTTCTTTTTCCATTTTTTTTTTTTTTTTTTTTGAGATAGAGTCTCACTCTGTCACCCAGGCTGGAGTACAGTGGTGCAATCTTGGCTCACTGCAACCTCCACCTCCCAGGTTCAAGCGATTCTTCCACCTCAGCCTCCCGAGTAGCTGAGATTACAGGCATGAACCACTACGCCTGGCTAATTTTTTATACTTTTAATAGAAATGGGGTTTCACCATGTTGGCCAGGCTGGTCTCGAACTCCTGACCTCAAGTGATCCGCATGCCTCAGCCTCCCAAAATGCTGGGATTACAGGCATGAGCCCCTGCGCCTGGCCTATCATGGGTCTTTGCTGAGAAAACTTACTTGAGGTCTATAGCTATATCAGTATATTGTATTTATATCTCTATATGAAACAGAGCATTTCAGCTCATTAATACTCCATAATTGTGAATGAAAATTAAATAGCAAGTTTCAAGCTGGTAGGGAACCTATGGCAATGCTTGAAGAGGAGGGGATCAAATAAAACGTGGAATTGTGAGGGAAATCCACTTTAAGACAATTCAGATTAATTCAGAGATTTTAATATTTGTAGTAATCTATCACATCCACACTCTTCAGGGAAGGTCTGAGAGTTGAATATTGCTTAGAAGGAAGGGAAAGTTGAGAGTAGAGAAATGCTGTGTTTCACCTCTGTTGCATGCACTTAAAAGAGAATTTATAAATGGCAGATTTTGATTACTTTGCTATTCTATTTTAGCTTCTATTTTTTGTCACTTTTATTACATTTTCTTCTCTTTTATGGTAGTATCTGATTATTTTATACATGATAACTATGGACAGCAGAATTTTTTCCAAACCTATTTCCTGAAACTAAAATGGTAACCATTTTAGAGAATGCTTGGGGATATCTAGTTAATTTGAAGATGCACATGTAACCCAGAAATTGTACCTGTAAGTACATATCCTAGAGAAACTCTTGCATAGATGCACAAGGAGACATACACAAGTATGTACTTACAACATTGTTGGTTATGTCTTCTATTAATAGAAGAATGAACAAATTAATTGTGGTCTATTTATTGAAGAGTATACCATACAGTAGTGAAAAAGAATGAGCTGTCCGGGCGCGGTGGCTCACGTCTGTAATCCCAGCACTTTGGGAGGTCAAGGTGGGCGCTGGGAGGTCGAGGTGGGCGGATCACGAGGTCAGAGGATCGAGATCATCCTGGCTAACATGGTGAAATCCCGTCTCTACTAAAAATACAAAACAAATTAGCCGGGCATGGTAGTGGGCGCCTGTAGTCCCAGCTACTTGGGAGGCTGAGGCAGGAGAATGGCGTGAACCCAGGAGGCGGAGTTTGCAGTGAGCCGAGATGGCGCCACTGCACTCCAGCCTGAAGAATGAGCTAGGCCTACATGTATTAACATGGGTGAATCTTGAAAACATAATGCTGAGGGAAAAAGAAGATTGGATAAGAATACCAATAATAGTATAACAGCATTTGAAACAGTGTGGCATAGTCATGCAGATGTGCTGGTGTCAGACTCCCTTGGTTCAAACGTGCCCCCACTATTTACTAACAGTAAGACCCAGGCAAGTCTCTAACCTCGATTGGCCTCCATTTTATTATCTGTAAAGTGGGGATAATATTTTCCACATCTTATGGTTATTGTGAAAATTACAATAAGTTAGTACTAAAGTACTAACAGGAGTACATAGCACCATCATTTTTATGTATATTGTATAAGAATGTGTACATGTTGGTAAAAGTACATACGAATAAATGATTGAGAATGATAAACACAAATTCAGGATAGTGGTTATCTCCTGGAAAAGGAATATTTCTTGATCTGTGGTGGCTACATGATGGGTTTGTTGTTATTCTTCTTATGCCTTTCTGTACGACTGAACTATTTTATGATAAAATTTATGGGCCGGGTGCAGTGGCTCACGCCTGTAATCCCAGCACTTTGGGAAGCCAAGGTAGGAAGATCACAAGGTCAGGAGTTTGAGACCAGCCTGGCCAACACAGTGAAACCCCCATCTCTACTAAAAATACAAAAATTAGCTGGGCGTGGTGGCACGCACCTGTAATTCCAGGGAGGCTGAGGTTTCAGTAAGCTGAGATCGTGCCACTGCACTCTAGCCTAGGTGACAAGAGCAAAACATTGCAAAAAAAAAAAAAGTATATATATATTTTTTAAAAGTATCTATATATTTATATATATATTTTTATATATAGATACAGATGTAGATTTTTTTTGAGACAGAGCCTCACTCTGTCACCCAGGCTGGAGTGCAGTGGCACTATCTCCACTCACTGCAACCTCCGCCTCCTGGGTTCCTGGGTTCATGTGATTCTCCTGCCTCAGCCTCCCGAGTAGCTGAGATTACAGGCATGCACCTCTACACCCCACTCATTTTTTGTATTTTTAGTAGAGACAGGGTTTCACCATGTTGGCCAGGCTGGTAACTCCTGACTTCAAGTGATCTACCTGCCTCGGCCTCCCATCGTGCTGGGATTACAGGTGTGAGCCACTGCACACCTGGTCTATTTTATGATAATATTTAAATCTAATGAAATTTATTCTTAAAGCTATAAATACAGTGTAACCAAATTTCTGAGAAATCAGAAACTAGAGGAAAAACTCCAAATTATACCATCTTATCCCACAATTTTAAAAATTAAGTAATTCTTCCAACAACTGAGTGACATTGGTGAATGAGAATGTTATTTTTGCAGCATTCTTCATAATAGCCAAAACATGGAATCAACCCAAGTGGCCACCGACAGGAGAAGGGATAAACACAATGTGGTATATCCACACAATGGAATACAATTCAGCAATAAAAGAGGAATGAGATGGTGATATATGCTACAACTTCAATGAAATTCAAAATCATGCTCAGTAAAAGGAGCTAGACACAAAAGACCACATATTGTACGATTCTATTTGCATGAAATTTCTAGAGAAAGCAAATCTGAGGAAGCAAAGAGTAGATCAGTGGTTGCCTAGGGCTTGGGAAGGAACAAGGAGTAACTGCAAATGAGCATGAAGAATTTGGTGGGACGACAGAAATATTCTACAACTTAGTGACTGTGTTGATTACAGAACTTTGTATATTTACTCAAACTAATTGAATTATACACTTAAAAGGGTGAATATTATGGTATATAATATATGCCAATAAAGCTATTTTAAAAAGCAGTCTTGGCCAGGCATGGTGGCTCATTCCTATAATCCCAGCATTTTGGGAGGCCAAGGTGGGCGGATTGCTTGAGGCCAGGAATTTGAGACCAGCCTGAGCAGCATGGTGAAACCCCATCTCTACAGAAAAATTCAAAAATTAGCCAGGTGTAGTGGCAGGCACCTGTGGTCCCACCTACTTGGGAGGCTGAGGTGGGAGATCACCTGACCCCAGGAGGTTAAGGTTGCAGTAAGCCAAGTTCACACCACTGAACTCCAGCCAGGGCAACAATGCAAGACCCTGTCTCAAAAAAAAAAAAAAAAAAAAAAAGAAAGAAAGAAAGAAAGAAAAAGAAAAACAGTCTTAAAAATGGAATAAACATTTACGCGTGGGTGGGAAGGGAACATTATTTCCATTTATAGGCATGAACACGGAAGGATATGATCCTGAGAAAGAACCCAGAATCCTACTCCCTATGTCAGCAGAAACTCCTTTCTGTGAGGGTATCTGTGAGAAGGCCACCTTGGAGTAAGACATTTACCAACATGGAATTGCCACAGTTAAAAAAAAAAAAAAAAAAAGTAGTGGTGGTACTGTTGGCTGAGGGAAAGCCTGAGATGGTGCTCCTAGTTCTTCATGACCTGTGCATGGTTTACAGGAGATTCAGAAGTTCCTGTATGCCCTGGTTTGGGAGGGTGAGCACCAAGCCTGAGAGAGTGAACTGAAAGCAGCCTGGAGATTGAGATTCTGGAACCATGTATCATATATATGTTGATGACTCCCAAATTTATATCTCCAACTTAAATCTTGTACCTAACTCTAGGCTTCCATCTCCAATGGCCAACTGGGTGTCTACTCTTGCACAGAAAGATCAAACTAAACAAAGCCCCAAATAGCATTCTTCATTTCTTCAGCCCTAAATCTCTTCCACCCCACCACTCTCCCTGATGGCCACCCTCTCTCCTCTCCACCCCTCACCCATATCCACAGTCCCAGTCTCTTCAGCAGACTGGGCTGCTGGACACGAGATATGGACACGAGACAGGGAACTACCGGGCAGAGGAGGACATTTCCCTGGCAAAGGCCCCACCCTCAAACCTGGAGACCTGCAGCCCTAAGAGGGAACAGGCATTTTTGCTTTCATGCCTAGAAAGTTGGCTTTTGGCCTGCCACACCCCCCTATCCTGTACCCACGTACACCCCAAACCCCAGACTCCAGAAGCAGATGAGGAGATGAGGAGATGGGGAGATGAAGACACAAGCAGATGAACGCCATGGCAGAGAAAGAGAGAAGAGAAGGAACATCTGAATGCCAACAGGAGCTCATCTGGGGTGGTCAGAGAGGAGTTGGGCCTCTGGATGGCCAAGACTCTAAGGGAAGATCACCTTCCCACTCCATTCCCCTTCCAGCTCACCATCCATGCCACTGAGAGCCACCTCCACCACTCCATAAAACCCTGCATTCATCCTTCAAGCCCACATGTGACCCAATTCTTCTGGGACATTGGGCAAGAGCTTAGGATACAGAAAGCTCTCACACTGGTCCCCTCCTTGCAAAAAGGCAGAGGGTCCATTGAGTTGGTTAACACTTAAGCTGTCTGCAGATGGCAAGGCTAATAAAGCGTTATAACACTGAGGCTGCAGGCACCCAGCCCTAGACACTACCATGGGGCTGGAGCCCAAAGCACTTGCCCCCATTCCTGCACTTGCCCATAAGCGTGCTCCCCCTCTTGTCAGGGGTTTGAGCAGTGGTGGAGACCGAATGGGCAAGCCACACCCCTGTCGCACATTCTGCAAGGGGAATCAGGGAACTCTCCCATTTCACCTTTGCCACCACCTATTCTTGGCCACCATCATCTCTCTCCTGGATGAAGCAACAAACTTTTAACTGGCCTGCTTCCACTTTTGCTTTCCTCCAATCTATCCTCCACACAAAAGCAAAGCTCATTGCAAATTGGGTCTTGTCACTCAAGCGCTTAAAACTCTTCAACAGCTTCTCATTGTACACACAATAAATCCAAACTCTTCACCTTGGTCTGTAAGGCCCTGAATAATCTGATCCCCACCTAATTCCCTACAGCACCAAATGGCATTCTTCCCCTTACTTACTATATTTGCTTATGCTTGTTCTTCTCCCAGTCTTCACAATTCCCTAAGCTTTTTCCATCTCAAGAGTTTGGCATCCACTGTTTCTTCAATCTGTACCAATCCTTCACCTTCTCATCCTTCAAACTTCAGTTTAAATGCCACTCCCTCAAAGTCACCTTCCCCACTCGTTCTATCTAAGAAAGCTTTCCTCTTTACTCTCTGCCTTCATTCCTCATTTGTTTTCTTCGTAGCACTTCCCATTCTTCACAACTATTATGTATTGGTTTACGTATTGTTTATACCACTTCCCTTACAAAAATTGAAATTCTATGAACCATGTGCTGTTCACTATTGTAGCTCCAGCATCCAGCATAATACCTGGAATGCTGTAGCTGCTCAACAAATGTTTGTTGAATGAAAGCACTTAGAAAACCACACAGATATTTCCCCCTATTGTCCAATTTTCAGAAAGAAACAGATTTTGTTGGCCATATCAGGGCAGTTTTGGTGATAAGTAACAGAACACCACCTACACCTAAATAAAAAAGAGACTTTTTTTTTTTTTTTTTTTTTGAGAGGGAGTCTTGCTCTGTCACCCATGTTGGAGTGCAGTGGCACCATCTGGGCTCGCTGCAGCCTCCGCCTCCCGGGTTTAAGCAATTCTCCTGCCTCAGCCTCCTGAGTAGCTGGGACTACAGGCACTTGCCACCACTCCCAGCTAATTTTTATATTTTTAGTAGAGACAGGATTTCACCATGTTGGCCAGGATGATCTCGATCTCCTGACCTCGTGATCTGCCTGCCTCAGCCTCCAAAAGTGCTGGGATTACAGGTGTGAGCACCCAGCCCAAGACAGATTTTAATATGCAGACACACGGTTCTCCCAAGAAGCTGAAGGGCAAAGGCATAGGTATGTTTTAGGAAAGAACTCAAAGCAGGAATTAGTGCAAGGTAGAGAACTCAAGGATTTTGCCCTACTTGCAAGCTATCAAGTTAGCCTGCCTTAGTTTCGTGGCAGAAGACACAAGATTTCTGCATTAGAGACAAGGGACAATGTATCACACATACCAATAGTAGCCAGAGTATCAGCATTTGCTCTGGTTCCCATAAGGAGACATGAAGAAAGCCAGGTGGGGCTTATACACCCAGTGGGTTGTGTTACCAGTGAGAAACTCTGAGCTTAGGGAACCCAAATCTTTATAATGGTCAGTAAGTACCTGACCTTTGCTCAGAAGGGAAACATTACCTTTATCTTTATATTGGATAGTAAATAAATCTGCTGCTTGCTCCACAGGGAGAAATTATCTCTGTTCCAAGACTGTTTGCTGTGTAAACATCCCTGAGATGATATTGCAGAACAAGAGTAGCCCGTGCCACATCACAAGATGTGCAGAAATGCAAGAGATCCATGGAGAAATGTCTCCCCGTTAACAAGCAGGTGTGGAAGAAGAGCTAAGCAGAAAAAACTACAGATATCCACCATAGATAACATCTCTGGAGCTGTGGTACCTTCTACATAGGCTAAGGCAGTAAGTTTAGCCCTTGTTACAAATGAATTCAGGGAATATTTATTAATTTGTATTTTAGAAAACATTTACCATTAGATTGTTTTTCTTAAGAAAAACATTGATAACTCTAAAAGGTAATTTTGAAAACAATATTAACATGTCGCAATAATCCATATAAAGGAGAACAATTTAATTCCTGGCAATGATGAATTTGAAATAATTTTTTCATGGACTCTCATTTTTTATTTTCTGTTTCTGTTTCTTAAAGAAATATTGTAGCAAAGGGGAAAGTAGGGTATTGTTTGATGTTTTTCCTGCTGGAGGGAATCTGAAGTATTCTGATTCTGTATGAATAAAAAAAATTGGAACACTTACAGATACTTTTTAAAAATTCTAAGGCAGAACTAAGGGGATTGAATACCCTGGGAACTCTTGATAACCATTTCAGATATTTTTGTTATATTTATACTTGCTTTTGAAATTCTGGTTAGCCACAATTCTGTGGATGATGAAGTCACAGAGTCTTAGGAGATGAATCACTAGTCAAGGCTTACTGCTACCAGTATAAACTTACTCTATAATTTCTCTCTGATTGTTGTAGAATGGTGGCTTGTAAGTAAACCAGTGATTTATTTGTTTATTGTATTCAAATGATGAATTTGAAATTTCATTAATGGCCTCTCATTTTTAATTTTCTGTTTCTGTTCCTTAAAGAGATACTGTAGCAAAGAGGCAAGTAGGGTATTGTTTGATGTTTTTCCTGCTTAAGGGCAAACAACTTGCTCATATGTAATTTGTCTTAAGTTGTTGAAGCCATAACATATTGGGCTTGAATTAGTTTAACTCACTTTATAGAAAATTTAGCATGGCAATTAAGCACTTAAATAGTTAGTAAATTAAGAAAATGGTCCTCGGCCGGGCGCTGTGGCTCACGCCTGTAATCCCAGCATTTTGGGAGGCTGAGGCGGGCGGATCACGAGGTCAGGAGATCGAGACCATCCTGGCTAACACGGTGCAACCCCGTCTCCACTAAAAATACAAAAACATTAGCCGGGCATGGTGGTGGGCGCCTGTAGTCCCAGCTACTCGGGAGGCTGAGGCAGGAGAACGGCGTGAACACGGGAGGCGGAGCCTGCAGTGAGCCGAGATCGCGCCACTGCACTCCAGCCTGGGTGACAGCGAGACTCCATCTCAAAAAAAAAAAAAAAAAAAGGTCCTCAAATCAGTTACAATACCAGGATTTTAGACCTCAGTGAAGGATGAGTATTTAGAAGCTTCCTTCCCTCTAAATCAGTGTTAATACTTTTTTTGTCTGTCTCTGAAATTTAACAAAGATAATCCCTGTTTTTTCCTTGTTTCTCCCATTTCTAACCCAAGAGAAAATGAAATGATTTCAGTCATATTTAGCAGTAGAGTTAATCTACTAGCAAATCTTGATTCCTGACCTCGTGATCTGCCCGCCTCGGCCTCCCAAAGTGCTGGGATTACAGGCGTGAGCCACCGCGCCCGGCAATCTACTAGCAAATCTAAGTGGAACAAATTACACATTGTTTTTCATGTGAGAAAATATGTTCTTAAGCTAGAGGAATATTTTAATAACAAATATCTATTAGAATCTACATGCAAGACACTAGCTTATCTAATGAGAAAAGTCAGAGAAGTAAAACAACAAAACTTCGCAATCTTTAATATGTTCATTCAGAATATTAAATGCCATTAATCGACCATCATTATTATAAAATTTACTATTTAGATAAGAGAGTTTTAGTACAGTGCTATTTAAAGTATGGAACTGTTACTGGTGTGTGATAAGTACAGAAATTGAGACTAAGCATTTAGAAACCTAGAGCAATTTGACATAGCAATCTTCTGTCTGTTGAATCTAATAATAAAAAAACATTTTTTCAATTTTGTATATCTTTTTAAAATTTAATTTGTCAAGGAATTCATTTTTAGCATATTTTACAAAAACATCATTCTCCTATGGAGAATGATATTTGGAAATACAAATAAGAAAATTGGTTCTTACCACAGATAGTTTTAGAAACCTGTTTTAGTATAAAGCCATCATTTAGTGTAAAGTCATCTATTATTACTATTACTCTGAAGTGGTTACTGAGCATTACAGCAGTAGTAGGATTATAAGTTGTTTACTAAATATGCTAGATTTATTAACTCATGTATTTATTTATTGAGAACCCAAAATACTTGAAGTACTTGATGAAGTTGATGTGCTAACCATTGCCTCTCTGCCCGTATTCCCTCTTGGAAATATTACAGGATTCTGCTCACTTCTGACTCCAGCCTCGGCATGCTGTACCGTGGTGGGCTAATATTAGTTAGTCTAATAATATGTGAGTCTAATATTATGTCACCCAAGAATCTGGAATTGGGACACTGAGAGACTGAGTGATTAGGTCATAATAGTCACATGAACTGAAATGTCACCAGTTGTTACAACACCAAACCCAATGCCACATGTAGGCTGATGTTAGAGAACACAGAACATGAGTAAGCAGAGGTTCTGAGATAGAATAAGGGGGAATGGGGCAAATGGCAAACATGCAGGAAACAGAGAAAGAGATTCCATCAAAATATAAGTCAGGTCCTGTCACTCCTCGGCTCAAATCCTGCCTTGTATTCTTATGTCATACGGAGTAAAAGTCAGTTTTCACAACTGACTACAGGCTGTAAGGAATCTTTCCTCCATCTATCCACCTCACTTCATATTCCACCACGCTCTTTGACACTCATTCCAGTTTAGTCATCCAACCTTGTTTTTCCTTGAAGCCAGGCACATGATTGCCTCAGGGCCTTTGTACTTGCTCTTCTGCTTGGTATGCTCATCCATAGTTTCCTGCCTGGTTGGCTCCCTCACCCTCCTTCAGAGTTTTGTTCAAACATCATCTTTTAGGCGAGGCCTGCCCTGAGCATCCTATTTAAAATTGCAATCCCGACCGGGCACAGTGGCTCACGCCTGTAATCCCAGCATTTTGGGAGGCCAAGGTGGGTGGATTACATGAAGTCAGGAGTTCGAGACCAGCCTGGCCAATATGGTGAAACCCTGTCTCTACAAAAATAACAAAAATTAGCTGGGCCTGGTGGTGGGCACCTGTAATCTCAGCTGCTTTGGAGGCTGAGGCAGGAGAATCACTTGAATCAGGGAGGCAGAGGTTGCAGTGAGCCGAGATTGCACCACAGCACTCCAGCCTGGGTGACACAGAGAAACTCTCTCTCAAAAAAATAAAATAAAATTGTAATCTTGGCCAGGAGCAATGGCTCATACCTGTAATCCCAGCACTGTGAGAGGCCAAGGCGGGTGGATCACTTGAGTCCAGGAGTTGGAGACCAGCCTGTGCAACACAGCAAAACTCCATCTCTACAAAAAATAGAAAAATAAGCTGGGTGCGGTGGTGTGTGCCTGTGGTCCCAGCCACTCTGGGGGTTGAGGTGGGAGGACTGCTTCAGCCCAGGAGGCAGAGATTGCAGTGAGCTGAGATTGCACCACTGCACTCCAGCCTAGGTGACAGAGCAAGGCCTTGTTTCAAAACAAATAAATAATAAAATTGCAATTCTGCCCCCACCCACACTCCCTATCCTCCTTTCTCAATGTATTTTTTTCTCCATAGCACTATTTCTATGCCCTTCACTCTTTTCCCTCCTTCTTCATTAGTTTAACATTTTTATTGATTTTGGGTTTATCTTTCCATTGTATCTTTTTACAAACATAAGCATTTACGTATACATTTTCATATCCTTTCCTGCTTCTTGTGCTAAAGGTATATACCATAAGCACCATTTTGAACCAGTTTTCCTGGAGCTACATGGAGATCTTCATCTCTTTTCTTTTTATGGATGCACAGTCTTCCATTATGTGGATGTATCATAGTTTTTTAAACTAGTCCCATATTGATAATATTTGGGTTGTTCTCAGTCTTTTGCTATCGCAAGTAATACCATAAAAAATAGCTATGTGTGTAGGTCATTATATATTTTAGCCAGTTTACTTTTAGAATAGATTCTTAGAGCAAGGTAAGTGGATAGCTCCCTTTTTAAATTGAGATGATACAAGAGGATTTCTGTTCATTATATCCAACAAGTCATGATTAACATTGCTACTTATCCCTGTAGGTCCATCTCAAATGACACTTCTGGGAAAACTCTTATTCCAGGCAGTAGGAATCTACTGCTAGTTCCCTAATATGCCTTCAGGTAAAAATAAAAAACTATCCTTATATTTTATATTCTTTCTTGTTTGCATCACTCACATGGTACTTTTTACATGCTGCTTTGTATATACAGCAATTTATGTACCTCTGATCTTCTTAAATGGACAATAAACTGCTACCGATTAAGGAGCACATTCTTTTTGATGTTTATCATCTCTGGTCCCTAACAATGTGCCTTGAACTGGTAATGGATGACTGAATGAATAAATACAACAGGTATCTGTAATCCTGCATGTGACAGTGCCCCATATAAAAGTGTCCATGTGATTTATGTTTCACATAGTATACCAGAAAAAAATCTCAAGTGGACTGAAGAGTTGAATGTAAAAACAGGTAAAAAAATAAGAAACTGTAAGAAAAAAAGTAGTGATACTTATTACCTGCTTAGAGGTCAGTTAAAAGATTGTTTGAGCCTCATGCCTTTATTTTTTTTCTTTTTCCCTGAATTAGTCACTGCTTGATGAAACTTACACCTTTAAATAAGACTGACACAATAAAATGAGCCTGGAGCCCTCCAGCACATCATTTTGGATCCTCTTAAATAGCTCCTCCCCATATTCTCTCATGGTAACAATCCTAGCTGGTGGCCCTTCAAGGGACGATTAAATGTTCTTGCCCAAATCTAAGGCTCCAGAGTCCAGCCCACTGATACAGCCATGTGGAAGATCTGGCAACTACATCATTGTGCTCAGGAAGAACATCAGCTTCTGTGTGGAGGTTGTGGCCTTTCGACTGAGTGTAGGAGGAGTTACTTGTTCTATGTTCATATGCCCTGCCTGGACTCTAACAGGCTACACCTACTCTTAAAGGAGACCTTGTGCAACATTATGATGTAGCTTTGAATGCATCAGAGGTGAAAAGATAGAAAGGCATGTCTTCTATCTTTGCTTTTGGAGAGGTTGGGGAACTTCATTGCCTCCCAGGTAGCCTGCAATTCCACCTCTGAAAGCAGTACAAACTCTCCATCTGTCCTATAGTACATAAATACCCTCTCCCTACCAGGATGATTACAGTTAACACCGTGATCTTCCCTGCTGTCACTGCACAGCAGAATTTTGGTGGTTTGCTCATGAGCTGTCTACAAATGATTCCATATCATGATTTGAGTCCAGTATAAAAATACTCAGTAAGCAGAGCTGCTAACTGATAGATGCATCTGACTCAAGGTGGACCAAATACAAGGCCACACCTCCTGATCAACTGACCTGGGCTGCAAAAATAGGCAGTAGAATAAGCTTAGAGAACTTGGGAGGATTGTCCTGGTAGGGAAGAGGAAACCAGTCCTCCAACAATGCAGTCCTCCAATGAGACAACCATGCCAACAGACAAAACAGTTCTGCTGGCCATTTCTTCACGTGTAGGTGCCCTATGTGAGGTAAACCATACCCACTGATGTAACAGGGAGCTGCCTGTCCCATACCCAACTATTCATCTCTACTCTGCCCTGCCCAACACCTTACCCTCATTTCTCTAGAATACAGTGAAGATGTGAGATGAAGGCTATCTGGTTTCCAGGAACTATGGGAAGGTAGAATCTGTTTACACAACAGTGGACTCTTCTGCATTAGGGAGCTTTGCAGATTGGGCTCTAGTCCAGCAGATCTGGTTACCAATTTGTCTCAATGCTGGAAACTCACAACCCTGCCAAGTCACAGAATCCCTAACCCTTAAATGCAACTGTTTCTTCCACATGCCCTTTGCAAAGGGCATAGAAACAAAGGTTGCAGCTGCCTGCAACCACTTTGTTTTGGCATTCACAAGGAATCACCCTGTTATCTAGCGTTGAACCCAGTACACCTGGCTCTCATCTGCTTCCCAGGCTCTATACTTTGGCTTTTCATGTCTGCTTCTAGTCTTCCTTACATCAGGACCCGTTCGAATTTTTCTTCTCTGTTGTATAGGCCCAGGACTCTTGCCACTAAATTCTGACTCTCAGATCTTCTTGCTTTGTTGATTATAGTGTTATTACTGCCTTGGGTAAAAGACTCCTTCTGCTGACTTCTGTCCCCATAAAACTCCTACAGGCTGGGCTAGTTCACTAACTTTTCCAATGAGAAGTTCAGATGCTGCAGCTTTATTTTAGCAAACCGCTGACTGATGGGTCTTCAGCCATTCCTACCTATCTCTCCAGTACCTGGCCTACTGCCCAAGTATACAGCCAAATTTTGAGCAAGAGGTCCAGGAACTACCTCCCTCTCTCTCTCTTTTTTTTTTCCCCCCAAGATGGAGTTTCACTCTTATGCCCAGGCTGGAGTGAAGTGGCACAATGTTGGCTCACTGCAACCTCCACCCCCACCCCCCATGTTCAAGTGATTCTTCTGCTTCAGCCTCCCAAGTAGCTGGGATTACAGGCACCCGCCACCATGCCTGGCTAATTTTTGTATTTTTAGTAGAGATGGGGTTTTGCCATCTTGGCCAGGCTGGTCTTGAACTCCTGACCTCAGGTGATCCACCTGCCTTGGCCTCCCAAGGGCTAGAATTATAGGCATGAGCCACGGTGCCCAGCCGAACTACCTCCCTCTCTAAAGAACTGATTGCTTCAATGCTGGGTTCCAGAGTTGCTGAGACACCAAATCTGGCAAACTTGCTGTTAGAGGAAGATTGTGTTGATGGTATTGCAAAGGCGATGCTTAAGCTCTCAACATTTTCCCTCAGTCCCCACCCCAGACGGTAGCTGACTAGGTATCAATACTCTTTTAAGTAAAAGAATGGAGAACTCATCATGCTCATGGGCCAAAGGGGATTGTAAGTGCAATTCTGAAGTCAGACCAGCTGGGTCTAATTCAGCTCCACTACTTCCTGGCTATGGTATTGGAAATTATTTAACCTCTCTATATCTCAGTTTCTTCGTTTGTAAAATGGAGATGATGATGAGAATAGCAGCTACCTCCAAAGACTATTGTGAGTTTTAAATGAATTATCACATGTCATAAAAGTGGTTAATAACTATTAGCTACTATTATTATTGGGCCAATTTGGAGACCTGGATATTTATAGAATTAAACTTCCAGGGCACATATAACTGTCTACATAAGAAGGATGATGAATAGAAAGTAACTTTGTAGACATACTCGGGCAAATTGAATAGTTGATGATGTCAGTCGGGGTAATACTCCAGGAGTTTCCCAAAGACTCAGAAATGGAATTCTCTACAGCCTCCTAGAAGACTAATTATTTAAGTATCTCAATGGCAGCTTAATTTACTTTTGCTTGATACAAGTCTGTATGTATAATCTACTCTCTCCACTGCATCTCTAAGTCAATACTCCGAATAATGTATTTTAAATCCTAGGGCAGATTATTGAGACTTATCTTATTGACTTGGATATTTGGATTATTCCAAGTTTTCTTCCATCTTTGAATAGTAGTTTCTCTGAACATCAAACACATTCCAGAAGTGGTTCATATTCTACTCTTCCAACTTCACTGTCCTACTGATACACTACTTAAAGAAAAAAAAAGAAGTAATAAACGTTATTTAAGAGCTTATCTTCCCATCTGCTGCCAGAAAAAGGGTGGAAGACAAGGTATTGTTTCATTTTGGGTAGTTTCCTAACAGTTCAAGAACCTGGTCACCCTCTGCTCTGATCACGGACTTACCCACCCCTACATCTATATAATATATGCCCCCAACAGTGTAATAGGGGACCACCCTCTAGACAGAAAATCTCCCTAAAAAGCCCCCCTTCATTTTGCCACCAAGCATTCAATTCAAAATTTCTTATATACCTAACCTTTAAGGTTCCTGGGCCTCCTTTGTAAAATTGCATTGTACCAAGACAGTGAAGAAGAGGCCGTTTGATAGATCAAAGAGAGGCACATCTGGAGGAGAGATGCTGGTGAGGAATAGATGAAAGAGGGTACGTAGAAAATAACTGACCATGTGTACCTATGAAGATTAAACGGATGGACTGTCTAGTGAAATGATCTGTTATGTTAAAAAATGGATGGATTGGATAGCAAAGGTTTTGTCAAAGAATCTGAGCATTTTCTAAGGAAATGCAAATATTTCTGTGTCTAGCAATTTCTAAACTACTTTTTAGCATGTGCTTACATAGACACACACACACACACACACACCTTGATTTAGGATTTTAGGATGGCTAAATATCTTTACGCCATTGAGTAACAGTTTTTCATTCCAAATACTTTTAGTGGTTTGTAATATTTTCCACTTTGTCAGGAGTTTCACTAAGAGCTAACATGCATGTAGGAGCAAGTTATGAAAATGGGCCACACCTGCTTAGAAAAGAAACAAATACTTCTTCCAGCAACAAACCAAGCTTATCATAAAACACAACACCTGAAAAGCTAGTTGGGCTAACTGTGATGCATACTTCAGACACCTACTAGCTCTGCTCCTTGTAGCTATATAAAAGTCACTTGTAGAGTGACTTTAAAAAACATGCTCTAACACTTCTGAGTCACCAGAGAAGACAGGGTATCACAGCTAACCCGAAAGAGGAAGATCCTGGCAAGGTTAAGGATAGAAAGGAAATATCCTTGTCCTTATGCTTCTTAGTGAGAACTTAAAACTCTCTTCTCAGCAATTCTTAAGGGCTGTTGGCTCTCAGGAGGTAGAGAGTGACCTAGTTTTGAGGATGACATATATAGTATGACATGTTGCTCTTTTGGAAGGAGAAAATATAATTTTAAAAGTCAGCCATTCAAAATAATTACAAATTTCCACTTCAATGATTTGAGATAATAACCATATTTATCTGAAATTCTTTTTTAGGAGGCTTCACTTAGCCTAAATACATTACCTCTCTCATTCAAAAAACATGTATTGAGCACTTACCATGTACTAGGCACTGTTGTAGGCACTGTGTTTAGGCACTGGAGATGTAACAGTGAACCCTGTTCTCGTGCAGTTCACGTTCTACTGGGGAGAGACAGGCAGTGAAGAAAAAAAGAAAAGGAAGGAAGGAAAGAAAGAAAGAGAGAGAGATGTGTCTGAGAAAAAAGTGAAACAGAATTAAGAGGACGGGGAGTGATATGGATGCTATTTTATGGAGAATCATCATAATGAGGATAGTGAATTCAGGTGCTATTGGGGTAGAGCCCTGAATGAAGTGAGGGAGTCAGTCACGTGACAACGTGAAGGAAGACTAGATCCTAGACAGATAGAAAAGCAAGTGCAAAGCTCCTAAGTAGAAACACGCTTGGCTTGTTTGAAGAAAATCAGGAAGGCCGGTGTGGTAGAGTGATGGCGGAAGGGTGTTAGTTAATGAGATACTTGCAGAAGTTGCCGAGTATCCAGAGCCTTATAGGCCAGGAAAAGACTTTGAAGTATGTTGGGAAGCCAGCTGCTTCTGAGGATTCTGAGCAAGAGAGTAACCTGATGTGACTTACACAAAGGATCATCTGGTTGCCATATACACAAGAGACTGTAAAGCAGCAAAGTGGAATAGCTCATTACAGCTAGTACCACTGTAATCTAGACAAGAGAAGATGGCAACCTGAATTAGAGTCGTAGCAGTGGAGGTGCTGGGAAGTCATTAGACATATTTTGAATGTGGAGCCAGCATGACCTGCTTAAAGATTGGATTTGGTGGGTGAAAGAAAGTGAGGAGTAGGGATTATCCTAAGGTTTTTGGTCTGAGCATTTAGAAGAAAAGAGCTGTCATTTATTGGAATGGTGATGACTACAGGACAAGCAGATTTAAGGGTGTGTATATGTTGTGCAGTGTGTATGTGTGTGTATGAACTGAATGTTGTCTGATACTTAAGAGGCCTATTAAATATCCAAATACCTAGATTGGTGCCTGCCACATAGTAGATACTCAATATTTATTGAATGAAAAAGGTAAGACATTGAGTAAGGCAATAGAATTTAAAAATCCAAGTATATCTATCCACTGTGAACTTCTCTACATATCTAAGTATATTCACTCTTATGTTTTGCAAACATGAGGACTCATCAGAATCCTTTACTTTTTGATCCTGGAAGAGATACTGGAGATCCTCCAACTCACGCATTCTAAAGTAAACTAAGGACCAGAGATTTGAGAGCAGCGATCAAGGTCAAGTGCATTTATGCTACAGCTAGAACCCGACATCAGGCTTTCTGATTCTTAATTCATTGTTCCACACTAAAACAAGCTCTTCTTGCCCCACAAACATTAGTGCTAACTTCATAATATCCGGTGAACTATTCTTTTCAAGGAGTATATTTGAAAGGTTCTCCTTACAGAAACTGACTAGTTGGAATCTATTTTACAAAGCATTGAATGCAAGTGAAAACTGCTAAACGTGAAGTAGTCATGATTTTTAACCCTCTGGCAACAAGTTCAGACTGGTCAGAAAGAGCAGTGATATTTAGATGAGCATTACACAGATAATATATATTACTTGACAATTATGTTAGCAAACAATCACATCCTTTGACTAGGTCTGTATAGCTAGAAAAATACTCGACTTATAGTTAGCCAGCAAACTTTTAACACAAATACGTTTTTTGCTACGAATAAATAGCTACCTGGTTTTAAGTAGAACTTACAGTCTACTTAAATTTCAACAAACCAAGTATTGTCTACTGTGTCAGTGTACTAGACATGGTAAGCAAAAATGAACGGTCTCTTTAAATCAAGTAAACAGACAAAAACAAACGAAAAATAATTCTTAGAAAAAAATCCAATTTTTAAAAAAGTGCAAACGCCTATTGAGAACTGTTGACCAGGTAGTGCTAGAATACGCAGAATAATTAGATCTTTGGGGAATTGTCGGGAAGAGGTTTCCTGAATGAGAAAGTATGGGATTTAAGAAAAGGAATCAGATGGCAGGCGGAGAATATGGCACTAGAAAAGCTAAAGGGTAGAAGCAAGTCAGTCATGGCATGAGTCCACACTCACGTGTAACAAGACTGGATCATTGTTATTATACTAAGGGTGGAGGCGGCAACTGAAGAAAAGCTGCAGACACAAGCCAAAGCAGTTCACAATTGACATCTGAAGACCAACGAATGTGATCAAAACAAAGCATTTAAGTTTTGTTTAGGTTTGCTGCCACATTCTAAAGGCAGATTGCACATTCATACAATTTTCTGCATTCTTCAGTATCTGTCGGCGTGTTCAATCAAGTACTTTTAATACACAACTTTTAAAAAAGTCAAGACACACTACGAGGAACTTTTTCCGAAGAAAATGATCCAAAGAGTGGAGTGTTAGTCAATAAACGGAGAAAGAGAGTAAAGAAGCCGTCTACTATCCCCCGCTTCCGCCCCAGTGTGCTGTAAACTTTTAAGTCGGGAAAACTATGTTTTAACCGATGAGATAATGCCTTTAGAAGTGCTTAGCACAGTGTCTGGCCAGTAGGAAGCACTCAAGAAATTATGCTTATTTTGACCTTAGGCCTCTCTTAACTGTCTGAAACTGGGGTTTCTTATTTTCAGGGGAAGAAACAGAACACGAGCAGTCTCAGAGGCCCTCACCAGCCGAGACAATCTCCAATTAAAAGTCGGCATCGATTAAATATTTGCTGAACGAAGTAAACTGTCTCTCCACTGCCGGGCTGAGCGCCCACTCGAGATCCGGCCCGGAACAAGGGCGAGACTGGCCCGCGGGTCCCACACTCCGTGTAAGGGGTGGAGAACACCCCACACGCCCAGATCAACAGGCGAGGCTGCTCGAGGACCGGGTTAGCCACCTCAGCCCCGCCCGCCGCCAGCCTTATTGCTGGCCTCCCCGCCTGCAGGGACCCTCCCTAGCCAGCCCAGCCGCGTCCCACATCCGCCGACACGCCCCTTCCGGCCTAATCCCCGCCCCTCAAGCACTGGCCCCGCCCCGCAGGCCCCGTCCGTGGCCCCGCCCCGCCGCGAGCCGGCGCCGGGTCCTCTCAGCGCCCGCCGGCGGCCGCGTCCATCCCCGACGTTCTGAGGTCACCGACTGGGCCGGCCCGCAGGGGGCGGAGGGACGGAGGGAATATGGCGGCAGGGGCCGGATATTGGCGCCGCCTCCCCCAATCGCGGAGCCGGCGCAGATGAAGCAGTTCGGCTGGGGCCAGCGGCGCTTTGGAACCCGAGGTGGGGGGACCCTGGCGGTGGGGCCTGGTCCTGCTATATGCCGGCGCCTCGGCTAGAGTGAGCGGCGGCGACGCCTCTTTCCTCCGGCTCTTTCCCTGTCGCTGCGAGAGCGAGCGGGCGGCGGAGGCGGAGGCGGCGGCGGCGGCGGCGGCGGGGCCGGGATGGAGGACGTTAACTCCAACGTGAACGCGGACCAGGAGGTGCGGAAGCTGCAGGAGCTGGTGAAGAAGCTGGAGAAGCAGAACGAACAGCTGAGGAGCCGCTCGGGGGCCGTGCAGGGCGCCGGCTCCCTCGGGCCCGGCAGCCCGGTTCGGGCTGGCGGGTCCATTCCCTCCTCCGGCGCGGCGTCTCCTCGGGGCTTCCCCTTGGGCCTCAGCGCCAAGTCGGGCGGCGGGGCCGGGTCGGGCCCGAGGCGGACGAGTAGCGAAGAGCTGCGGGACGCCACCTCCTTGCTGGCGGCGGGCGAGGGCGGCTTGCTGGACGAGGTGGAGCCGCTGCGGCCCGACGAGCTGGAGCGCCTGTCAGGCTGGGAGGAGGAGGAGGAGAGCTGGTGAGCGCGGGGCGTCGGGCCGGAGTTGGGCGGGGACGGGCCCGGGGGCGGAGAGCGTCCTCTGAGGGTCCCTCTGGTCGCGCGCCTCGCTTTGTGTAGCCGGGTCCGCTCTCCGGTGGGGACTTGTGGTTTTCTTCTTTGGCAGAGGGAACGTCAGCTGGAGTTGGGGGTTCGAGGCGTGCGCAAGTAACAGGGTTGTAGCGCGTTGTCCTTTGGATTGTGGACCTTCTGGGTGCTGGACTTTATTGGGGTCTGTGGGTTGGGGCAGCTTGAGAAGGGCTGTTCGCCTGGGAAGGAGTCGGAGGTGGGAAACTGCTTTGTAGGCAGGGATCCTGCTTTGTGTAAGATACTGGCTTTCGGATGGTGGCCCTGGGCATTTTGGATGTAGGAGAGGGGTCTGCTTGATAAGGTATCACCAGGTGTGGGGGTCGGGGGCAGACCAGAGTCGTCTATGTCTATGCAGCGGTTGGTGTTTGGGACCCATTTCTGGCGGGGATGGGGAGACCGTGTGAATCAGCACTCCCCTTTGGGTAGTGGGGTAAAGCTTGCCTTTTTTTGAAGAGGGCAGAGGATGGTGCTGCTTTTTTTTTTTTTTTTTTTTTTTTGGTTACTCTTTGTGTGAAGAGTCAAGGGTGGAACAAGAGCCCTGGCTGTTATTTTCTAACACAAGAATTGAGTCTGGCGTTTTGCAGAGCTCTGAATTGACAGTTATCACATCCATCTTTCATTTCCACGTCCTCCTAGGGGCAGAGAAAAAGAGTCCTATTTAAAAATCTAAACCAAAGCTGTATTGTCATAAGCCACTTCTTGATGAAATTGTGGCCCCCCACCTTAATATCGCTTTCATAAATAGGACATGGGAGGCTTTTCCCCTCGTTTTATTATAAAGATGTGTGTGGGCAATTATTTGTCTTAATTCATTCTTCTTAAAGTTTTAACTTTTAGCTAAAATGTCTCTGCTCTATTGAAATTAAAACTTCTAACTTAGTGAAATCGAAATAATTCATAGACTCTGGTATTGCAGGGCTGGAACTTTGCAGTGTTCTGAGGTAGTTAAGAGCTTTCCTGGATTCGGCCCTGGTTTTGCCACTTACTAGCAGTATGACCTTGAGCAAGTTACTCTGAGGCTCACTTTCTTCTTCTATTTGATGGAGAAAATAATAGCACTTACCTCTATAGAGTTATGAAAATTTAGTAAGATAATTATGTATGCATTTAGCGCTGGATCTGGCACATAGTAAACTGTCTAAAACAAGCTGCTATTTGTTACTCTTAAGCCTAGTTACTTAAATCAAGAAACAGTTCTTACATGATGTTGTAGGCGATTCTGGAGATTCTTAAGTGTTGATCCCTGTTCATAAGGCAGTTATAGTCTTGTTGAGAACGAAGTTTTGTGCAGTTAAATAAACTAGAAAGTGTACAGTGAATTACCCAAAGAGTGATAGAACAAAGGGTACTGACAGTGCTCAGTAACTGGGAAAAAAATAGTAGTCCAAAGTAGTTGGGCCAGACTTTGAGGAGGAGGTGGCTTGGAGTCTGAAAGTGAGGAAAGAGCGGGAAGGGCATTTTATGCTCTTGACAGCTACAAGAGCAGAGTCAGAGGTATTTGTAACTCCCAGTTAGGAAGATTTGAGTAACAGAATTACTCTTGAGTATATGACGACAAACCTTTATTACCAAGTGATATCAAATATTAGAGCTGACTATGGTAGTGACAGTTTTTGATATAAATGTGAAATTGCATTCTCCCAAAGGAATCTTGGGTATGTATGCACTTTAAAAGAACCCAGAATCCTGTAAATATTGTCACATGGCTCTTGCAAGTGATGATAATAAAATGATGCTCATAATAATGAGGATTAGCTGCACCCATCAGCCCATTTTAGATTATGTATTATTAGAACACATTGAGTTCACTTGGAGAAGCCGATTAAGTCTTTGGCTGCTTTGGTTCCTGAGCATGAGTTTTGTTAAGGTAAAGCAAGTCTTCCTTAAATACTGTTCCAGGAGTTTCTTTTGACCAGATGATTCCTGCGTACTGCTTTGATCCTGGCTTCATATCTTGATATTATAGGTGTCCTATACTTTTTCTGAGATTTGTGTGAACTGAAAGTCGAATATAAATCATATTTAAAATGCGTTGGGGTATGTGATTAGGGTAAAAGTTGTAGGGGATGGATGTCAGTCGCAGGAAGATTCAAAGTCAATATTTTTTCCTTTCTTAGCAAGCTAAAAATCTGCCTTTTGTAACTTCTAGCTATTGCACCTTCCTTTTCATCTACAGGAATGTTTCCTCCCGAGTGTATGTGCCATAAAGTGCTAGTTCTGAAGATGTCAGTAAGTGTTATGTGGAAAAAAAGTGGGTGGGTTCCGGGATGGAATAAATGTGGAAAAAACTGGGTTCAACAAAAATAAACAGTTTTCTTTAATGCTGGGCTCCTGGAGATGCTAATGTGTTTTGAACATAGTAAATCTCTAGGGAGTATGGTTTGGTCCTAAAGTTAATTGAGCTCCCCAGGAACTAGTATCTTATAGAACACACATAGAAAACAGTGCTCTACAGCAGTCACTTTCACACTTTTTTTTTTTTTTTTTGACCCAGCTTCATGATAAGAAACACATTGTAACTCACATGTATCTGAATAACTGAAGCAAAAGTTTCACAAAATGTTGATTACTTTTACTACCAGTGATATGCTTCGATATTTTCCGTTTCTATTCTGTTTCATTAGAAAAAAAATGCTGGTTACTACCCAGCTAAGCTGATTTTGTGACCCATTAATGAGTTGCAGTTCTCACTTGGAAAAACACTGTTCTGGAATAACTCAGAAAAGTTTAGGGACGAGAACTAACATCATTGTGCATCACAGTGTGTCAGTCTGTGCCAGGCAGCTTATAAATATTTTTTGCCTCTAATTTTACACATTTATGAGATAGGTATCATTTTCTAGGTAAGAAAACTAATCTCTCTCCAAGCATCAAATAATGCACACTAAATGATGGCACCAGGATTTGAATCCAGGTCTTTATACATCATAGACTATGCTGATCCCACAGTATTTTGCTTTTTCCAAGTATAATCTCCTTTTCACATGAGTGGCCTCTTCACATAGTCGAAGACTACTGTGGTGTCCCTGCTGACCCTTTCTCCCTGCCACACACTCTGAGCATTCCCTTCTCTTCTTCAGAGTAAATAATCCCAGTTTGTTTTATCATTCCTTAGATAATGTAATTCTCTGATCCTTCAACCGTGGTTATTTTTTTCTTAATTAACTCTAAGTTGCTCATTGTCATTATACATGGTTCCCAGAATTGTGCCCAGCATTTTAGATGATATTTGATCAGATGGAGAGTGTGGTGGGTATGAACCAAATGCTGGTTTTTTTTAACCAAATACTTCATTGACAGTTTTAACTTTTGTTACTTATGCTTAATATGAGCCTGAAGTATCAACTTCTCTCCCATATATTTTATACATAAGATGTTAAACTGAGTCTTCCTAACCCTAGTTTTTGTGTAATGGATTTTTTTTTTTAGCTTAAATATAAGGCTTTTATTTTATATATTTTTAGGTGTGCTTAGATTAAATATAAGGCTTTTAAATTTCCTTTTGTTAGTTTTTATTTAAACATTTAATAGTATCCTTTCTGATTTATTTGGTCATCTTCGTATTTGGTAGGCATATCTACTATGTCTTCATTCAAACTGTTGATAAAAATATTAAATTGACAGAATAAATTACTCTGATGTGTGCACGTCAGCTAGACTCACTCTGGATTAACACCAGTCCATTAATCAACACACATGGTTGTTCAATAATTACTAGTTCTATCTATTATCGTCAGGCCCATATGACATTTTGTGTAGACATTATGAAAGATTTTGTAAAATGCCTTGCTATAATTAAGCTATACTCTGCCTACAAGATTCTTACCTACAGTGAAGAATACTACATTACTATTACCAACCTATTAAAATAGCCATTGCAGTTGATTTGTTTGGACTTGTTCATGATGAATGTTCTAGCATTTCATGTATTCACTTTTCCTTTCTTCACAAACTTTTTAAATCCAATTTTGAATTTTGCAAGGAATCAGTTTGGTCTGGACTTTCTAGACACTGCTTATTTTTCTCTTTAGAAGTTACCATATTTCCTTTTATCCAGACTTTTGATCCTGCCCATGTTCACTGTGATATTAGTGATAAAATTTCTCTTCTTTTCCATCATTTGGAGTGGTAGGCCTAAGCCCATTTTAAGCTACATTCTGGCTCACTAGATCAATTTATCTTAGGTTTATGAAGACACTTCAAATTCACACTGACTTCCCATCAATAACCTTTGTTGATAAATGTCTCAATTCTCAGCTAGGTAGGTATGTGGTTTTTATACTTTTTTGTCACTCGTGGCTCTTCACTGCTGAGAGTTAATTTATTGTATGACCTCTTTGTTTATGTATGCTTTTTGTAGAGGGCCATTGGTAAAATTTGCCTGTAATTTAATTTGGTAAGCCTAAGTTAATAAAGCAATTTGTGTAATTATCACCACTTATCTGAATAGTTTGGCAGTCATTCACTGATTAACATACTAACATCTTGGGAAGTTTTATGTTTTCTAGACTCTTCTGTACCAAGGAGATGTTACTTCAAAGTAATGTGGTTTGCGTATGTGTGTGGATTAGATGAATCAGAAGTTAGGTGTCTAATAAGCTTTCTATTTCCCTTTTTTTTTTTTTTTTTTTAAAGAGACAAGGTCTTCCCATGTTGCCCAGGCTAGTGTCGAACTCCTGGGATCAGGCAATCTGCCCACTTCAGCCTCCCAAAGTGCTAGGATTACAGGCATGAGCCACTGTGCCTTGCCCTCTATTCCATTGTTAGCAGTGGTTTTCCGGTCATTCTAAAATGGCTTTAAATTTTTTTCTTTAATGGAACAAATACTTAGAATACCTGTGTGCAGCACAGTGTTGGGAACATTGAGAGACATGATAATGCAAGTTCTTAAAAAATAGAACTTGGCCAAGCAGAGCCCCATGGTTGATAAAAGTATATTGCAGTCACTGTGGTGTGTCCATGTTTTATATGCCAAGCATTTTGCAAGACAGCAGTCCGCAACCTTTTTGGCACCAGGGACCGGTTTCGTGGAAGACAATTTTTCTGTGGACCGGGGTGGGGGTATAATCTACAGCTCACTGCAGCTTCAATACCCCCCCGTCCCCGGCTCAAGTGATTGTCTTACCTCAGCCTCTTGAGTAGCTAGGACCACAGGCACGTGACACCATGCCTGGCTAATTTATTTTTTATGTTTTGTAGAGATAGGGTCTCACTATGTTGCCCAGGCTGGTCTCGAACTCTTGGGCTCAAGTGATCCACCTGCTTCACCCTCCCAAAGTGTTGGGATTACAGGCATGAGCCATCGTGCCCAGCTCCTTTACACATGTTAAATCATTTAATGTGTACAATTTGGAGTCGTAATTATTATTGTTTTTATTGTAAAATATAACAGAATTTACCATGTTAATAATTTTTAAGTTTACAGTTCAGTGGCATTGAGTACATTCACAATGTTGTGCAATCATCACCACCATCCGTCTCTAGACCTTTCATCTTCCTCAATTGAAACTGCGTACCCGTTAAACAGTAATTCCCTGTTCTATGTCTATGAATTTGACCACTCTAGGTAGCTTGTATAAGTAGAATCATACAATATTTGTCTTTTTGTGTCTAGCTTATTTCATTTAGCATTATGTCTTCACAGTACATCCATGTGGTAGAATGTGTCATGTTATCCCCATTTTACAGCAAAAGAAACTAAACCCAAAGTCACATAGCTAATAAAGTGAAATTGAGATTGACACCAAACCTAAAAGTCAAGTCTGATGAAGAACGATTGATCTTGATTTATTTAGCCTATAGATATTTAGCTTGGGGAAGAGAACTTTTTGAGTATTTGTGGGACTCTAATAAGGATTATTACTTATATAACTGTTCATCACTAGACTAATAGGTGTAAATTAGAGGCAGGCAAATTTTGTTTTAGTAGAAGGAAGAATTTTTTAATAGAGCTGTTTTTGGATGATATGGACTACCCTAAAAAAATTGTTGGAAATAACCTTCAAAAGACTGCTGAATGCTCCTGTGGCAGGCGATGTTACAAAGAAGGAAAAAAGTTGAATTGGGTGAATTCTGAGTGTTCTTTTAATTCTGTTGCACTCTATGTGGGAGCATAAGATACCTTCAAGACAGGCTGGGCATGGTGGCTCACACCTGTAATCCTAACACTTTGAGAGGCCAAGGCAGGCAGATCACTTGAGGCCAGGAGTTCGAAACTAGCCTGGTCAACATGGTGAAACCCTGTCTCTACTAAAAATACAAAAATATTAGCTGGGCGTGGTGGTGGGCACCTGTAATCCCAGCTACTTGGGAGGCTGAGGCAGGAGAATTGCTTGAACCCGGGAGGCAGAGGTTGCAGAGAGCTGAGATCGCGCCATTGTACTCCAGCCTGGGCAACAGAGCAAGACTGTCTCAAAAAAAAAAAAAGGATACCTTTAAGACAGAGTGCTAATAAGCTTAAGTGTGAGGAGATATTTAGCAGCGGAAGCATCATGAATGTTTTCCCTTTGAGTCTGTGGCACATTTCTCTGAATATCCTCAGTAATGGCCAGTTGTTTCCTTCTTGAGGGTAGGTTTGAATTTTGAAAACCATTAGAAGTCATTATCTTGCCTGGTGAATAAAAATGAGTTAGCAGGGTATTTAAAAGTCCTCAGCAGTCCAGCGCTAATTTAACTTTTTCCTAGATTTACTTGCTTTTGCCAGAACCTTCAAGAACATTTATGCCCTTTGGCTTTTGATGTTCATCCGTTTTTTTCTCCTCCTTCTCTTAACCAAAATTTTACTTATTCTTCAGGCGCAATGCAGATTTTCTTTCCTTTGTGAAATTCTCCTGAATTTTTAACTTGGTTTACTTCCTCTTCATTGTTAACCTATCACTGTTTATATATCGTTTTTTAGAGTATATTTAACACAACCACCTTGTGCTTTGGTCTGTGTAGTCTAGATTGTGAGCAGTTTAAGCAGGAGGATAGTATCATATTCATCTTTATGTTTCTGAACAGGACCACAGTATAGTAAGAGTTCAGTGACATTAATTTAAATGAAATCAATCAGTGATGTTAGGTTAAAATGAGGCAAAACTAAAACAATGAGACCGGATTTCTTACGTGACCGTTATGCCAGTTACAGATGAGATACTTCACAGATTCTGAATAATGGCAGTATCGAATGTATACTTTCCCATGATGAGTTAAAGAAGAAAATACTGTCTAGATGTAGCGTCTGATTTTTAAAATAAGTTTAAAAATTAGCCAAAATACTGGCATGGCTCTGTTTAGTAGGATTACAGAAGCACTTTGTTTTAAACTTCTTTGTACTTTTTGTGATTTCCAAGTTTTCTGATAAGACATGAATTGCTTTTATAATTTAAAAAATCCTATTGATAAAATTTAAGTCAGTTTTATTACTCTGTGATCATGTAGGAATCATAATATAACATGATACATTAGAAGCCTTTTTACTTGTAGTTTTCCTTGTTACTTAGTGGTAGTAAGATTATATATCACAGATGGATAAATTTTGGCTTCAATAAATATGGTTTCATTTATTGAGTAACTGCCATAGGTGGAGCACTACACTACAATGATAGCATATTTTTGATAGAATTGGAACCCAAGACATGTATTTGATCTTGTGATCTATTATTCTTGTTTGCTTTAAATTTAACAATTTAATTGGGCAAAAAACATTTATTGAACTGAGTAGCACCTAGGACCGAAAGTGGTTTAGAATGCTTCTTAGAATGTTCTGGCCGGGCGCGGTGGCTCACGCTTGTAATCCCAGCACTTTGGGAGGCCTAGGCGGGCGGATCACGAGGTCAGGAGATCGAGACCACGGTGAAACCCCGTCTCTACTAAAAAAAAAATACAAAAAATTAGCCGGGCGTGGTGGTGGGCGCCTGTAATCCCAGCTACTTGGGAGGCTGAGGCAGGAGAATGGCATGAACGTGGGAGGCGGAGCTTGCAGTGAGCCGAGATCGCGCCACTGCCCTCCAGTCCGGGAGACGGAGCAAGACTCCGTCTCAAAAAAAAAAAAAAAGAATGTTCTTAACTTTACATTTCAAAAATTAAATTCCACAAGTGTAACTATTAAAACATTTATCAGATCTACCTAAATAAATCATGTAGTCTGTTTTCATGAAAAACACAACTTTGGTTTTTAGGAGTATCAGATAAGGAACACCAAAGTTGTATAGCTCACATCCTGTGAGCCTTCTGGATCACTGATGTTGCTACTGCTCCTCAGTTCCCATCTTTGGGGCCTCCCTGTATTCAAATTGCTATGCCAAATTGCCCAGGGAACCTGGTGCTGATACCCTGGTAGCCCAAAAAGGCTACTTGCCTTCTACTTCCACTTACGCAGACCCCTGCCTCCTTACCCTTCTGCTAGGAACATATCTATAACTATATAAATTCATGTAATTTTGACATTATTTTTTAAACAGGCAATTTGGGCAGTAAATAGCAGAATTAAGTAGTGTCTTAATATAAATGGATTGCGTTACCTGAATACACTATTCCTTATAGTAATTATCTGTACTAGCCAGAGCACATTGCATGTGACTCCTGTTGGGCTAATTTTCAGTAGCAAAAATGAATTTGTAAAAGAATGTAGGTTTTAAGGCTTTGGTAATAATAAGTTCTTATTTCACCTCTTTCATTTACTCGAAATTACGTCTTCTGAGATCTTTTCGTTTTGGGATCGAAGTTACGGAGGAAATGAACAACTTTAGGACAAACTAGCTTATTTAAGAGGAAGGCTTTAAACTAGGTCTTTAGGAGTGGCTCAAAAATTGCAAAACAGTTTACTTTGATCTGGGAAAGTTCTCACATTATGGAATAAAATAGAAATTAGAGACTTTAGAGAAAAAATATTGATTATATCTCCTTGAAATGTGAAGAATAATAGATGCAATATAATGTAGTACCACAGTATCAGATATGAACTTTTTGGAACTATTTGGAAAGATAAAACAAAGGAAGTTATATTTAGTTAAAAATCAGGTTTATAATTCATGAGAATGAATCAAATCATCTCCCACTTCTGCAGTGTACTAGACTGAAACTCCTCTCCCACACATCCCTCTACTACTCCATTCAGGAGCTTCTGCTCCTCTCTCTGTGAGAGAGTAAGAAAGTACTCAATTATGTGTGGCTCTTGAGGCTTATTTTGTTTGGAAAGTGTGAATGAGAAGCAGGAGTGGGCCAAGCTAGTCTGTAAGTGACCCTTGACTCCAATAAGCTTGAGGAATGGGATTTAATAGGTACTCTCAAGTTAGGTTTTTAATATGCATTTAATATCTAATCGGTACTATATTCTATAGTGATAATCAGACTAAATTGTGTGTTTTTGCTAATACCTATTTAGTAGATACAGAAAGAGTACTTTAGTAATTTTAGGCTGTGAATGCTTGTATCTTTTGAGTGGGCCTGCTCATTTCTCCTCTCAGTGGGAGATAATGAATCTTGTGTTGACCTGTCACAGTGAAACTCTTATTTGCCATTGGTTATACTTAGGACTGATCTGGAGTGGTTTAAAAAGCAAAACCCAAAAAACTGATGAATCCTAGAAACCTGAATCTAGAGGTTTGGAACTTGATGAGCAGGCACCGTAAGTCTTGATGGTAGTGCAGCCTGTGAGTGAAAGAGGCTAACAACCTTTATGTGAGGTATAATAATCTAGTTTTATCTTAATTCTTCTTCAGATTTCTGTCTAACACCATGTCTGGCCAATGGTAACTGCTCTATAAATATTTGTGTAAATTACTGAGTGGAGCATAAGCTTTCAAGGTGTTTGGAGTTTGGCTAGGAGACAGAATGAACATAAAATTCTGTTCTCTCTGAAACCAATAATATTTTCTAGAAGAAAGGTTTATATGGGCTTAAAAGTGAGAGCTGGGACTTTGGATTTGGGCACAGATGGAAAGGTATTTTTGCTGTCTGTGAGAATCAACAAGTTTAGGGAAAAGAGCAAGTGATACATTTGAGTAGGGTAGAGAAAAGGCCTGTGAAGATCTTAACTAAAGGGATGTTTGTTAGGGAACAAGTGAGAAAGTTGAATCATTGGGTTGGAGATCATACTGTGAATGGCCTGTGAAATCTAGGAGGAGAGTTTTTGAATATTGGAATGCTTTTAACAAAATGGTATTTTGGAGAGGTTAGTGTGGCAATAGTACGTAGGCGAGAACATAAGTCATAGCTACCTTTATTGGCTAGAAAACAGCCTCTGAGGTTTGTGTCCACCTCTTGTGCCCTGAAGTATTCAAACCAAAGTATTGAATTCAAACCAAACTATTGAGTCCACAGTAATACTCTTTCCGTTTCATACCAACTGCTTATAATATGTTGCATGAAAACCATCACATCACATCAAGCTAAATGATTAAAGATTAGGCCATTTACCTAAGGAGGAAATAATAGATATCATTTTGGTTTCAAGATGGTTTAGTTCCTCTTAAAAAACATTCACATTGTTTAAAAATGTCATTTTGATCTTATTAATGTTATTGTAAGGATAATCCCAAAGCAGGATTTTGCAACCTTGACATTTGGGTCAGATAACTCTTTGTTGTGGGTGCTATCCTGTGTGTTGTAGGATGTCCAGCAGCATCCCTGGCCAACCAAAAATGTCTCCAGACATTGCCAGGTGTTCCTTTGGGGCAAAATTACCACAGGTTAAGAACCATTGCCTTAAAGGATACTTATGGTGTCAACATGACCAGAAATAACTAGTACTGTATTGCAGTAATAAATTTTGTATTCTAGTTACTTTGCTCCATTTACATTTTCTAAGTCAGAAATAGTGCTTGATACGGTTTGGCTGTGTGTCCCCACCCAAATCTCATCTTGAATTGTACCCCCATAATCCCCACGTGTTGTGGGAGGGACCTGGTAGGAGATAATTGACTCATGGGGCAGCTTCCCCTATCCTGTTCTCTAGATAGTGAGTTAACTCTCACAGTACCTGATAGTTTTATCAGAGGTTTCTGCTTTTGTGTCTTCCCTATTCTCCCTTTGCCTGCTGCAATCCATGTAAGATGTGACTTGCTCCTGCTTGCTTTCCACCATGATTGTGAGGTTTCCCCAGCCATGTGGAACTGTAAGTCCAATTAAACCTCTTTTGTAAATTGCCCAGTCTCAGGGATGTCTTTATCAGCAGCGTGAAAACCGACTAATACTGCGTAGTTCTGAAAATTAAGTATAAGTCAAGGGATTGGGCACTACTTGAGAGTCAATGGAGCACTAACCAGATGAGATGTCAGAACAGTAGATTTAGATTAGAACTGCCTTGGGGAAACTGGAATGAATGGTCACCCAAGAAGTAATCATCAGACGTTTATTGAGTACCTGCCATAGGTGGAGCACTATCTATAATGGTAAGAAATAGTCATAAGAACTTTGATGGTTGGAAAGCTTCATGAAAGCTTCAAAAAGACTTCATGGTCAGTCTTGAAAGGCAAAGTTAAGGCTGGGTTAGATAAAAAAAAGGAAACTTTTTTTTCTCTTTATAGTGAAAATAACTATGAACAAAGAATCCATAGGTTAAACTCTCCACGATGCATGAAACAAACATTTATTTGGTCAGTTTGGCTGAACACAGAAGGTTTTTTTTACTGGAGTAAAGATCAAAGGACACAGTTTTGAATCTGATAACACAGGAGTTTGAAAACTAAGCTGTGGAGTGTATCTGATGGGAAAGTTTTTAAGCTGTGAAACAGTGGTATGTAGATATGTGTTTTAGAGTGTGAAGTGGTAGAGTGTAGATAGATTGGAAATATGAAAGTCTGCTAGGTATGGAGAAAACAGTTAAGATTATTATTATTATTATTATTTTTTTTTTTTGAGACAGAGTCTTGCTCTGTCGCCCAGGCTGGAGTGCAGTGGCGCCATCTCGGCTCACTGCAAGCTCTGCCTCCTGGGTTCACGCCATTCTCCTGCCTCAGCCTCTCCGAGTAGCTGGGACTACAGGCGCCTGCTACCACGCCTGGCTAATTTTTTTTTTTTGTATTTTTAGTAGAGACGGGGTTTCACCGTGGTCTCGATCTTCTGACCTCGTTATCCGCCCGCCTCTGCCTCCCAAAGTGCTGGGATTACAAGCGTGAGCCACCGCGCCCGGCCACAATTAAGATTATTGTAACAGTCCATACTTGATGAGATGGGGCCTAGACTAGAGCAAGGTCAGTGGAAATGAAAAGGAAGGGATCGATTTAATAAGGATTACTGAATCAATAGGATATGTTAATTGAATATGTAGAGAGAAAACAGTCAATATTGGCTCAAAATTTTTCATTTATTGACTGGAAAAGATGATGCTATTTTGAGGGTTTTTGGGGGGATGGATGTAAGAAGCAGTTTAGAGCTCTGACTGACACCAAGGAGAAAGATCAGAAGTATCAGAAAATTATGTATGTCCAAAAACCAATAGTTGGTTATGGCAAAACAGCAACAAAAACTTTCAAATTAAAAAAAAAAGTTATCTGATAAACATGGAATAAAATAGTAGGAACAAGTATTTAGTTGTATCTTAAGAGTTGATAGAATAACAAAAAGATCCTGGGCTACATAAAGTGAAGGAATAGAAGAGCTCATTTTTACAATATATGTGCATTTTCAGACCCTCAAATCATCACTTCTAGCTTGGGTAATTAAACTGTTGTAAGTGATGTAGAAAAAACTGATGGGAAAGGGAAAAAGTTAAGGGATTAGAGTGGTTAAACTTAGCCTCTTACAGAAATTGGGATAATTTGATTACCGTCACTTGGGAGAGAGATCTTTGTTAATTGTTAGGGTATTTTTTTTTTTTCCTCAGTCTGAGTCTTGCTGTGTTGCCCAGGCTGGAGTGCAGTGGAGCAATCTCAGGTCACTGCAACCTTTGCAGCCTGGGTTCAAGCAATTCTCCTGCCTCAGCCTCCCGAGTAGCTGGGATTACAGACACCCACCACCATGTCCAGCTACTTTTTATATTTTTAGTAGAGATGGGGTTTCACCATGTTGTCCAGGCTGGTCTCATCCTGACCTCAGATGATCCGCCTACCTCGGCCTCCCGAAGTGCTGAGATTACAGGCATGAACCAGTGCGCCTAGCCTGTTATGGGTATTTTGAAAGGAACAAATAATGAAATGATTATGAATTAAAATAGGAAAAAATTGATTCAGTTGATCTACAGCTGGTAACCAAATGGTTAGGACCAAGAAAAAGTAAAATTTTCTTTTTTTTTTTTGTTTTTTTTGAGAAGGGGTCTTGCTCTTGTCACCCAGGCTGGAGTGCAGTGGCACCATCTCAGCTCACTGCAACCTCCGCCTCCCGAGTTCAAGCGATTCTCTTGCAGGGATTACAGGTGACTGCCACCACACCTGGCTGATTTTTGTGTTTTTAGTAGAGATGGGGTTTTGCCATGTTGGCCAGGCTGGTCTCTAATTCCTGACCTCGTGATCCGCTTGCCTCAGCCTTCTGAAGTGCTGGGATTACAGATGTGAGCCACTGTACCTGGCCGAAAATTTTCATTGTTATATTTCAGGAAAAAAAATGCCATGCTCTTTTATGAATTCTTCATACTTATTTCCTTGCATTCCTTTTTTACTGTGCACCAGGAAGTTTTCTTTGGGGTTGAGGAGGCATAAGGGATGACACTGTGAAATATTCTCATTCCTGTTCTTGAGAAGCTTAGAATCCCATGTGAAGACAGTTATAAAATTATATAGAAATTGGGTATATACACAGAATCACAGACTCTAACAATGGAGGATTAGATTAGGTTTTCTTTTAGGACAATGTCAATTCTAATAATACTGTTCCTTCTTCCCCACAAGTGTATTTTGTGCTTTCAGACCATCTCAGAATACAGTATAGTTCAGGAATCCTCACATACCCATTCTTATCTTTATATATAATTCAAAAGAAAAAAGAAAGAGAATGTCTAGCCTGGTATTCTTAAATATTAACTTTAGTTGTATAAGCAGAATACAGTATACCCGTCTCTCTTACCTCCTACTCTGGCATGTAACATAAAAACATTGTTAAACTTTCTTTAGCATTTCAATGTTAAGGTTAAACACGTATGTAATATACACATTTTATATGTTTATAAATATATAAATGTAGATTATATCTAATTACATATATTTATATTTTTCTCATTCTTATCTGGTTTATATTTTCACAAAATTGGTAAAATATTTTAATTTTATTATAACTCAATAATTTTAGAACCTATAGGAATACTACAGATAGAAAATTCTCTGATATGACAATTTTTAAATCTTTACTGTGTTAATAAACCTTTGTTATCAGTGTTTTGTGGGTTCAAACTTTATATTCCTGTATCTTTTCCAATACAAGATAATGTATTCGTAGATGCTTTATCAACCATATGAAAAAGTGTTAATTTTTTAAACCTAAATCATTAAGTTGACAAACTATTAAAAGTCATTGTAGCACTATGCATTATTATCTTGGATTTGAATAATATATAATTTGCTGAAAATATGACGTTTTAGCCAGGAACTAACATGGTTTCTGTGGGTAAGATCCTGTTTTAGCCACTAAAAAGCAAAGTACTCTAAAAGAAACTGCATGGATCACGCATGTATGTAATGTTTATATGTATATATTATATATGCACATATCCATACATATACCCATGTATGTTTTCTATGGACTAAAAACTTCTTGTGTTAGTAATTGCTATCTATATATGCAGTTGCAGCCAAAAAGATCTGTACTAGTATACATAAAGACTGTATTGCAGCTGTTGCCACAGTTTGCGAGTCTGGAATAGTTTGAGACTCCCTGTCTTCCTGATACCTTCTCTCAAAAAGAAGCAACTCAGTTTCTGATTGACGCAGTCTAGGTTGGTCTCACTGTAACTAGTGTTTCCCAGCATGCCCAGGTGCATAGTTATGGCTCAGCTCTAGAAGTTTGTTTTTTAAAGACTTAATTCTCAACCTCAAGTTTAGTGACATTCCACGGAATATCAAAATTGTTTTAATTCTCTTAAAATTAAATAAACCATGCCATAGTGGAATGGGAATAAAGTGAGTCATGAAATGAAAACGGAATCATAATAGCTATTTCTAAAAGTTTGAAGTTCTTTAAAAGGTTTTCTACAGCATACTCTGCTTGCTTCGCACTGTTTTTTGGGTTCACCATGTTGTTTTGTGTTCTGTCACACATACTGTTTATATACACATATATTCTACCCTGCAACTAATGTCACTTCAGTGCTTGAAAATAGCTCTGTTCTAAAACTTTATTAATGAGTTTGCCTTGCTAATAATTATTAGTATTATTGATATTTTAATATTCCTCTAAAAACCAGAAGAACATATTATATATATTTATATAAATACAGTATTGTATGTCTTTTAGTTAGCTAATGGGCCAAATATAATAATAAAGTAGCACTATGAACAATCTAGAAGTTAAAAAAGACACTATATATTTGAACTGAATATGTTTTTCTTCAATTTAATTGTGATTTTTGGTTGTAGTAGTAGGTGGGATTGATTGAAACCTTATATTTTATAGTTGGTAAGGCTTAAGAGAGCAGGGAACATTGTGGCTGTTAAAATGATTATATTGAAGTCTTTTTTTTTTTTTTTCCCGTTTCAAGAGACAGGGTTTCTCTCTGTTGCCCAGGCTGGGGTGCAGTGGCACAGTCATAGCTCACTGCAGCCTTGAACTCCTGGGCTCAAGCAGTACTCCCACCTCAGCCTCCCAAGTAGCTGGGACTATAGGCACCTGCCACCATGCTCGGCTGATTTTTTTTTTTTTCCCCAAGACGGAGTTTTGCGCTTGTTGCCCAGGCTGGAGTACAGTGGCATGATCTCGACTCACTGCAGCCTCCACTTCCACTTCCCGGGTTCAAGTGATTCTCCTGCCTTACCCACCTGAGTAGCTGGGACTATAGGCATGTACCACCACACCCGGCTAATTTTGCATTTTTAGTAGAGATGGGGTTTCTCCATGTTGGTCAGGCTGGTCTTGTACTCCTGACCCCAGGTGTTCCGCCGACTCGGCCTCCCAAAGGCTGGGATTACAGGTGTGAGCCACCGCACCCGGCCCCACTGATGTTTTTAAAAAACTTTTGTAGAGACAGTGTCTCACTATGTTGCCCAAGTTGGTCTTGAACTCCTGGCCTCAAGTGATCCTCCCACCTCAGCCTTCCACAGTATTGGGATTACAGGTGTGAGCCACCACGCCTGGCCCTATTAAAGTCTTTAACTTAGGAATCTTTTATATTCTTTTTTTAGCAATGCTTTTAGACAGCAAAGTATAATACTTAAGAGTACTGCTTCTGGAGCAATTTTGATTTTGCCATTTAATAGCTGTGCCACCTTGGACAAGTTACTTAGCTCACTTGTCTCAGTGACCTCATCTGTAGAATGGAGATTATAATAATACCGATCTTATAATTTTGTAATGAAGATTGAAAGAGTTACTATATTTAAAATACTGAAGCAATGCCTGACATGTAATGAGCATTTGATACAGTATAAATCATAATAATTACTGTTACATTGACTAAGAAAGCTTGTTAAAGCATTATAAGCAATGTATCCTAATGGTTTAGAATTATTAAATTATATTTGCTTGTGAGTAAAACCAAAGATACTTGTATTTTTTAATTTTTTTAATTTTTTTTTTGAGGTGGAGTTTCACTCTTGTTCAGGCTGGAGTGCAATGGTGTAATCTCAGCTCGCTACACCCTCCTTCTCCCGGGTTCAAGAGATTCTCCTGCCTCAGCCTCCTGAGTAGCTGGGATTACAGGCTCCCGCAGCCACGCCTGGCTAATTTTTGTATTTTTAGTAGAGATGGATTTTCACCATGTTGGCCAGGCTGGTCTTGAATTCCTGACATCGGGCGATCTGCCTGCCTCAGCCTCCCAAAGTGCTGGGATTACAGGCGTGAGCCACCACGCCCAGCCTAAAGATAATAAGATAAACTTTTATTAAAGTTTTTTAAATGATAGAATTATTAAAATGGAAACAAAATTACAATCTCAAAGTGGCCACTTTAATTTACTTTGGTATCCTCCCTTTATCTCTTTTCATATTGCTTTTCAGTGTGAATTCAGATCCAAATATTTGAACATGTATAAGTGTCTGTGTTGGGGATTGTGCATTGAACATTGTGAAGACAGTGTCTGTTCTTTTGCATTGAATGTACCTTACTCAGTGAATAGGTAGACGGGGATGATTTAGGGGTGGTAAAAGTCTGATTATTTTCCTCAGCCTGTAAAAAATTTGCATCTAAAGAAATTTATTTCAATAATGCTTTTAATATAACTTATTTTTATCTTAAATTTAAATCATTTTCGTCCTTGGCTTCAGTAGCCTACTTTCAGCTGGCTACAATATGAAAAGCGATTCCTGCAGTTACCACAGGTTTAGTAAAGTAACTCATGTCTCCTTTCCTCTCGCCATTATTTACTTATTAATATATGTCTACTATGTGAAGAAGTATATTAACAATGTGAAGAAAAGTCTAGAGAGACGTACTCCAAATTGTAAATAATTTTGGGGTATAATTTTGGTAGAGAAAGGGAGGTTATTATCATTTCTTATATTTGTACATTTCCATATTGCTGAAAGTTATTACACTTAAAAAAATAGTTATATTCTTAGTTGTCTTTAATCACCATATTATACAGGTATGTGTGACATATGGGCCAAAATATGACTTTTTATTGTAAGCTTTATATTACTTTATTCTTAATTACATTTCTAACAACTCAGTATTCAACAGTATACTTAAATTGTATCTAATAGTGATTAGGCCGGGCACGGTGGCTCACACCTGTAATCCCAGCACTTTGAGAGGCTGAGGCAGGTGGATCACTAGGTCAGGAGTTCCAGACCAGCCTGACCAACATGATGAAATCCCATCTCTACTAAAAATACAAAAATTAGCTGGGCATGGTAGTGCGCGCCTGTAATCCTAGCTACTCAGGAGGCTGAGGCAGAAGAATCGCTTGAACCTGGGAGGCGGAGGTTGCAGTGAGCCGAGATCGCGCCATTGCACTCCAGCCTGGGTGACAGAGCGAGACTCCGTCTCAAAAAAAAAAAAAAAAAAATAGTGGTTAGTTCCCTTGTAATGATTGTTCTAAGGGAAAAAGTGGCATTTTGAAAGGCCAATTTATTCCTATCACATTTTAACAGCTTTATCAAGATATCATTTATATACCATAAAATGCACATGTTTAAAGTGTACTGTGGGCTGGGCATGGTGGCTCATGCTTGTAATCCCAGCACTTTGGGAGGCTGAAGTGGGTGGATTACTTGAGGTCAGGAGTTTGAGACCAGCCTGCCAACTTGGGAAAACCTGGTCTCTACCAAAAATACAAACATTAGCCAGCATGGTGGTGTGCACGCCTGTAATTCCAGCTACTCGGGAGCCCGAGGCATGAGAATCACTTGAACCTGAGAGATGGAGGTTGCTGTGAACCGAGATTGCACCACTACACTCTAGCTTGGGTGACGAAGTGAGACTCTGTCTCCAAAAAAAAAATAAATAAATAGATAAAAAATAAATAAAGTGTACTGTGGTTTTCAGTGTTCAGTAGTTTTTAATATATTCACAGAATTGTACAACCATCACCATAATTTAGTTTTAGAGTATTTTCAGCATACCAAAAAGAAACCCCATACTCATTAGTAGTCATTTCCCATTCCTTCTCTCCACCCCCTCATCCATCCCCAGGCAACCACTGATCAACTTGTCTCAGATTTGCCTATTCTAGACATTCCATATCAATGGTATCATACAATCTGCGATGTTTTGTGACTGGCTTCTTTTAGCATAATGTGTGAAGTTCATGTGTAGCATTTTTATTGCCTCCAACACATTTTTAAATGTCTCTTTTCAAATTATAAATACCAACTCAAAAAATTCAAACAGGACAAAAATGAATAAAATATAGTCTCTTATTAGAATGGGTGTAAAGAATAGAATTTCCTTTTTGACAGGGCAATCTAAATGTCTACAAAGATACTTTCTTAAAACATTTTGCATCAATGTTGTACATAGTGGAGACACTTAATACAGTCTTACTAGAGATGTTCCAGGAAGGTTTTCCTGAAGAATTGACATTTAAGCTGATACCCAGTAGAAAATAGAGAAGAGCTGGGTGAAGTTGAGCAGGGGAGGGTGAGGTAAGCAAAAAGTGGAATGAAACTTGTTGCAAGGGGAACAACATGCACAAATGACCTAGAAGCAAAAGTGTTGAGCTTTCCAGGAATAGAAATTAATTCCATATGGCTGCTATTTAAATTTGTGTGGTGGAGGAAGGTGAGAAATGAAGCTAAAGAACTGCAACAGTTAAGTCATTGGTTAGGTCTCAAGAGCTGTGGGGATCATTTTTAGAAAAAAACTCCATCTTAAGGGCAGAGGGAAACTGGCACAGAATTTTTAGCAAAAGAATACTAATAAAGTCAGATTTGTATTTTAGAAAACACTGGCTGCAGTGTACAAGATGAATTTGAAGAGCAGGCAAGTCCAGAGATTTGCAAAATTAAAAAGATTTTTTTTCCCAAAATTGTTTTATCCATTCTTTGGCCTTTGCATTTTTATATAAATTTTAGGATCAGCTTGTCAGTTTCTGTTAAATATGCCTGCTGAGGTTTCTAGGGTATGTTGATTCTAAAGGTCAGTTTGGTGGAGTTAACATCTTGTCGGTCTTGTGTTCAGATCTATAAACATGGTATATCTCTTCATATGTCTTCTTTTAATTTCTCTCAGCAGTGTTTTGTAGTTTGCAGTGTACATCTTGCATTTCATTCGTTAAATTTATTCCTGAGTATTTTATTCCTTTTGATGCTGTTGTGAATGAAATTGTTATATCTATTTCATATTCAGGTTGCTTATTGATAGTGTTTAGAAATAGTTTTTTGCTTATTGATCTTGTGTCTTGTGACCTTGCAGAACACATTTATTATCTTATTTCTTTTTAAGAGTTTTACAATGGATTTTCTATATGCAGGATCATGTTGTCTGCAATTAAACATGTTTTACTTCTTTTTTTTCTTTTTTTTTTTTCTGGGGCAGAGTCTTGCCCTGTCGCCCAGGCTGGAGTGCAGTGGCGCAATCTCGGCTCACTGCAAGCTCCGCCTCCCGGGTTCACGCCATTCTCCTGCCTCAGCCTCTCCAAGTAGCTGGGACTACAGGCGCCCACCACCACGCCTGGCTAATTTTTTGTATTTTTAGTAGAGATGGGGTTTCACCGTGGTCTCGATCTCCTGACCTCGTGATCCTCCCACCTCAGCCTCCCAAAGTGCTGGGATTACAAGCGTGAGCCACCATGCCCGGCCTTGTTTTACTTCTTTCTTTTCAATCAAGATGCCTTTAGTTTTTTTTTTTTTTCTTGCCTTATTGTACTGTATATTATTTAATAAAAGTATGAGAGTGTACGTTCTTACCTTGTTCCCATTCTTAGGAGAAAGTATTTGGTCTTTTACCATTAAGTCTGTTTTTCTGAAAGAGTTTGTGTAGGATTGGTATTGGCATTATTTCCTTAATATTTGATAGAATTAATACATGAAAACATGTGGACTTGAACTTTTCTTTCTGGGAAGGTTTTTAAATTAATTAATTATTTATTTATTTATTTATTTATTTATTTATTTTTTGACAGAGTCTTGTTCTGTCGACCAGGCTTGAGTGCAGTGGCTCAATCTCGGGTCACTACAACCTCTACCTCCTAGGTTCAAGCGATTCTCCTGCCTCAGCCTCCCAAGTAGCTGGGGCTACAGGCACGTGCCACCATGCCCGGCTACGTTTTTTTTTTTTTTTAGTAGAAACAGGGTTTCACCGTGTTAGCCAGGATGGTCTCAATCTACTGACCTTGTGATCCACCCGCCTCAGCCTCCCAAAGTGCTGGGATTACAGGTGTGAGCCACCATGCCAGGCTGGTTTTTAAATTTCTAATTCAGTCTCTTTTATAAGTCTATTCAGGTTCTGTTTCTTGAGTTTTTAGAGGTTTTTTTGGTAATTTATGTTTCCTAGGAATTAATCTGTTTTATCTATTTTACTGGCATTAGGTTGTTCATAATATTCACTTATATTCCTTTTAATGCCTGTAGTGTTTGTGGCGATGTCCTCTCTTCTATTTGTTTTTGGTAAGTTATATTTTCTTTTTTCCTAGGTCAATCTCACTTAAAAATTTATCCTTTTATGTCTTTAAAAAAAAAAATAGGCCCGGTTCAGTGGCTCACGCCTGTAATCCCAGTACTTTGGGAGGCTGAGGCAGACGAATCACTTGAAGCCAGGAGTTTGAGACCAGCCTGGCCAACATGGTGAAACTCCGTCTCTACTAAAAATACAGAAAACTAGATGGGTGTGGTAGCGGGCACCTGTAATCCCAGCTACACGGGAGGCTGAGGCAGGAGAATAGCTTGAACCTGGGAAGCGGAGGTTGCAGTGACCCGAGATTGCAACAGAGCAAGACTCCATCTCAAAAAACAAACAAACAAACAAAAAAACCAGAAAAGCACTTTTTCCCCCTATACTTTTCTGTTTTCTATTTCACTGATTTCTAGTTTAATTTTTATAATTTCCTTCCTTCTGGCTACTTTGGGTTTATTTATTTATTTATTTTTATTTTTTGAGACGGAATCTTGCTCTGTTGCCCAGGCTGGAGTGCAGTGGCGGGATCTTGGCTCACTGCAACCTCCACCTCCCGGGTTCAAACAATTCTGCCTGCCTCAGTCTCCTGAGTAGCTGGGATTGCAGGTGCCCGCCACCACACTCCGCTAATTTTTGTATTTTTTAGTAGAGATGGGGTTTTGCCATGTTGGCCAGGCTGATCTTGAACTCCTGACCTCAGGTGATCCACCAGCCTCGGCCTCCCAAAGTACTGGGATTACAGGCTTGAGCCACCGCACCCAGCCTACTTTGGGTTTAATTTGTTCTTGTTCTAATTTTTCAAGCTTAGATTATTGATTTTAGACCTCTTTTCTTTCCTAATATAAGTGTTTGAAATTACAAATTTTTCTCTAAGCACTTTTTTAGTGTCATCACATAATATTGGTATGTTGTGTTTTTGTTTTTAATCAGTTCACAGTAGTTTCTGATTTCCCTTGTGATACATTATTTGACCTTTGTTATTTATAAGTATGTTGTTTAATTTCCAAATATTTGGTATTTACTAAGTTGCTTTCTGTTTTTGATTTCTAATTTAATTCCATTGTGGTCAGAAACCATACTTTAAATAATTTCAGTTTTTAAAAATTCAGTAAGACTTGTTTTATGTCCTAACCCATGGTCTATCCCAGAGAATGTTCCATGTGCAATTAAAAAGAGTGTGTTTTCTGTTACTGTTGGATGGAGTGTCCCATAAATGGTTAAGTAAAGTTGATTGATAGTGTTGCTGAAGTCTTCTGTATTCTTTCTGATTCTCCATGTAGTTCTTTTTTCAGTTATTAAGAGTCGGCTATTGAAACCCCAAAACAAAATTTCTGAATTGTTTATTTTTCTTTTCAGTTCTATTTCTGTTGTTAGGTATGTTTAAATTTATAATATTGTATCTTCCTTTTTGTTTCTAGTAATTTTTTTGTATCTTAAAGTCTATTGTCTAATAATTGCCACTCCAGTTTTTATAGTTACTTTTTCATGGTCTTATTTTTTCCCCATTCTTTTACTTTCAACCTATTTATGAATTTGAATCTACGATGTTTCTTTTGTAGACAATGTATTGTTGTGTCTTATTTTTTAATCCAGTCTGACTATCTGCATTTGAATAGGATGTCCCAGTTCCTTGTTTTGCCAGGTTGGAGGCTCAGCTCCCCATTGGGCCTCCATGACTTAATTTTAGTAGTAATAGGATAATGAAGTAATGTTTGTTTTTTTAAGCAAGTAAAAACTTGTTAAATCTCAACCTGCTTTAGGTTGCATTAACTGTAAATAAACTTGCTGTGTTCATCAGAATTGTGTCCCTCTTGATTAAATCATATTTTGTGATTTAAGAAATTCTTAAGTGTCAAAATGAAAAAAATGTTTTTAGTGGGAAAAATAGTTATTTTGAACAAGTCCATGTGTTTGTAAGATATGAGCAAAGAATATGATATGTATTGTTATTACAAATAGGTTTATTTGTAATGAGAGTTTACTTAGGATTTCCTTTTAAATTGAGAGACTTAAACAACTCTGTCCTGCTAAAGGTGAATTCAGTTATGTGATACAGCTCAGTTCATGTGTCCTCTGGCAGGTTTAGAAGTATGTACTTTGAAACCTCAACCAAAGGTTACCTGACCAAGGAATTTTGTGCCAATATCATATGGGCCAATGCCCTTTGTTTCTAGACTTCAGGTAGTAATACATAGGGACACTGAAATAAGAGGGTAGAGTGATATAGAAAGTTGGTGTGCCCAGGGCTTACTGAATCATTGTCTCCCTTTTCATCGATATGAATAAGTATGGACAAGTTGCTTTAATCTGCTAATAGAAGGAAGGAGCATTCTGTATTCCCAATTAAGGGAGCAAGTACAGGAATGGGAGAAAAAAATAGTTTATAAAGGTAGGCTCAGCAAGTCTTGGTGACAGATTATTGATAAGAGTAGAAAATAAGATGGAGCAATCCTAAATTACAAGTTTTAGTCTTTATAACTGAAAGAATTATAATGCTATTAACAACAGAAAAGAAATGGGATTTGGGGGTGGGGGGCAGTTGTGATGTTTTAGTTGGTTTTGAATTATTGTTGTATTCATTTAGTTTGTAGTAGTTTCTGTATTTTTAAAGATGCCAACGCACATTGCAACTTTTTAAAAACAGCTTTATCAAGATATAATTTATATACCATAAAATTTATTCATAGCTTATAATCAACATACCATAAAAGTCGTTATATGTTAGTGAATTTAGTATATTTACAATGATCAAACCATTACCATAATTATCACTACCATATAATTTTAGAACATCTATATCACCCTAAAAAGAAACCTCGTTCCCATTCCTACCTCCAGCCCTAGGCAACCACAAATCTTTTCTGCTCCCTATGCTTTTCTAGACATTTCATATAAATGGATTCTTATGTGTCAGTATGCATTTACTGAACATAATGTTTTTGAGGCTTTTTTTTTTTTGACAGTGTTGCTGTGTTGCCCAGGCTGGACTGCAGTGGTGTGATTGTGATCTTGGCTCACTGCAACCTCCACCTCCCGGGTTCAAGCGATTCTTGTGCCTTGGCCTCCCGAGTAGCTGGGATTATGGGTGCCCGCCACCACACCCGGCTAATTTTTGTGTTTTTAGTAGAGATGGGGTTTGTATTTTTAGTAGAGATGTTGGCCAGGCCAGTCTTGAACTTCTGACCTCAGGTGATCTACCCGCCTCGGCCTCCCGAAGTGCTGGGATTACAGGCATGAGCTACTGCACCCGGCCCTGCTTTGCACTTTTTAAAAGGGAGTTTTATAGCCAGCAGTAGGGGAACTATGTACTTAGTACATGTGAGCCATGTGGATAAATTATGTAAAACCAGTCAGTGTAGGAAAAATACATATATTGAAAGAGTAGTGATAATGTCATAAAATGGTTTTATTATTGTTATTATTCATCTATAGAGGTTTACCTTGCTAAACATTTGCTGACATAGAATATCAGTATGTAATATTTACCACAATTTTTAAAGTGTAATTGCTGAGGTAGAGATTTTTGTTAAGGAATCTTTGCAGTATTTAAATTGGAAAGAGAATGAACCCCATTGATTTCATTTTGAATTGATAGTTATTCCATAAATTGAGATTTTATTTCACTATTTTTGTCCAAATGAATTTGGATTGTAGACTAGAGAAATGGTCATCTACCCCATTAGTTAGCCTTGATGATCTTGATCAAAACTAAATAATACATGTGAATGACAGACCTAAGTTATAGATGGGGAAAAGAGACAAGTGATGGAAAAGGTACTGTTGCCACTAAAAGTAGTTTGTCTATTGTAGTTCTGTAGATACATATTTATTTAAATATTTACAGTGAAACAACACTTCATGTTATTACACTAACTTGATTAATGTAAATGTGAAATTATTAACTCCTTATTGAAACCTTTCACTAGATATACAGTATCAAAGCCTAATTTTGTTTGCTTCATAAATTCCATTTAAAGTGTCTTAATTTGAAAATCACCCTGGTTAGAAATCAATATTTGCATTTTTCATATGGAGTCACACTTGAAATAAATTAATAGTAACTGACATAATCTGGATTAATCTGAGAAACATGAAGTAGAAAATTTATGTACACACCTCCGTATCTTCTGCTCAACTTTTCCCTTCTGTATACCTTCCCCATTAGCTTATAAAATACTGTCTCTTGTCCTTTTCTGAAACTGAAGCAATTTAGTAATTGATTCACATTTAGTTATTTAGGGTTAAAGTATTGCTTTTCTCCAACACATTGTCATTTGAAAAGAGGACTACAAATTGGATACTGCTTAACTAAAAGGAATGAATCACTAATGGTAGATGTTTCTGTATGTGGTGGGAAGGGAAATAGGTGGAGAGCAAGGAATTTAGCTCCTTCTTCTGCTTCCTAGCTAGATTTAATAATATGGCTATATTAGGGAGTTAGTCAAGTACTGTTGAAAACAGAATAAATTGTTGGAAAGACAGGTGTTTTCTCATAGTCTTAGTAAAACACCTACTTTAGGAATACCTCATTTGGGTTCACTTAGTACTTGGAATTTGGATTTATATTGATTGTTTTACTATAATTTTCTTCCTGTGCAGTAAGTAAATGTGGGTGATTTAAAATATACTTCATGACTTTTACTCCCTTCTCCCCTATTTAAATCGATCCAAAAGGATCCCTGTTTTATATAACCTTGTGCTTAATAAGGAATTTTCTGTTTTTTGTTGTCTTCTTCTAGGCTGTATTCATCACCAAAGAAAAAACTTACACCAATGCAGAAATCGGTTAGTCCATTAGTTTGGTGCAGGCAAGTTTTGGATTACCCAAGTCCTGATGTTGAGTGTGCTAAAAAATCTCTTATCCACAAACTTGATCAAACTATGTCAGGTATGTCTATAATTTTGCTTGCAAATTCATCTCTTTGCTTTCTTTAGTCAAAAACCATAAATGTTGAGCAGTGTGTTTTTAGGAAGCAATTCTTTGGAACATTTTTCAAATCTCATTGTTCATACCATCATGAGAGTTTTTCCCATGTTCACATAACCCTGTTCTATCATTTACTTAATAGCTTTTAAAAAAATCTTGTTTTTATTTAGCCTCATCCTAAAGAATAATATCCATGAAACAATGAATTTCGTATAAGCTTTTTTCTAATACAAGTTAAATAACTATTCAGATATAAAATGTCTGCTATTGTATAAAATCATCTCACATTCCACTCTTTGGAGAAACTGGTGTGGTAGAAAGATAAAAGTGGAGAACTACAGAGACCTTGTTCTCACTCTAACCCTTAATTGCTCTGTCACTGCATTATTTGACTTGTGTGAGCTCAGTTGTCTCATAAGAATGATGAACCTTGAAAGGTAATTTTAAGGGTTAAGTGTTATGTGAAAGAGCCTAGCGTGTTTTCTGGCTAACAGTTAAGTGCTGAGTAAATGTATTCATTTCCCTTGTTATGTAAAACTATTTGGCATTTTAGGTTTAAATTGCTTTTATGCTCTTTTGTTTAATAGCATTCACAAAGCTGACAAAATGTGTCTGTGGCCATTTATAACATTTAATGTAGCATGCCAGTGTGGGCAGAAATGTGGGAAAAATATTTCTTCTTGTATTTCTCTCAGTCTGTTTTATGAAACACTCAGATAGTAAAAGATGGATGCATGATTGGTTTTGTTTTTGTTTTTCTGCTTTTTATTTACTTGGCAGCCATGTACTTAAAATTACTTATTTTGGCTTTATTATAGAAAACAATATGTGCTTTGTGGTGAGAGTTTAAGCTGAAAATGGTCACGAGAAGCAGAGGGGACAGTTAAAGTGATAAAATGAAGTTTATTTGGCGATAAGGGATAGTGGTTGTTATATGCAAATAACTTACAGGATGTTATTACAGAGCTTCTGAATCTGGGTCAGTTTTGACACTAAAGTATTACTTTTCCTCTATGTAAAGAACCCTTTTGTTTTTGTTTTTTGGTTTTTTTTTGATATGGAGTCTCGCTCTGTTGCCCAGGCTGGAGTGCAGTGGTGTGATCTTGGCTCACTGCAGCCTCAGCGTCCCGAGTAGCGGGGACTAAGGTGCCCACCACCACTCCTGGCTAATTTTTGTATTTTTTTGTAGAGATGGGATTTTGCCGTGTTAGCCAGGCTGGTCTTGAACTCCCGACCTCAGGTGATCTGCCTGCCTCAGCCTCCCAGTCTGCTGGGATTACAGGTGTGAGCCACCGTGCCTGGCCAAAGAAGCACTTTTGAAAAAGCAATAGCTTTTATGTGATTTTTTAAATGTTTAGTGTGACTATCAGCTTGTTTGTTTGAATTATACCCTGGAGCTTGATTTAAGTTATATTCATAAGAAATTATTAGAAATATGTAGACAAGCTAGTAGACCATTTTAAATAGCTGGACATTTTCTGACCAGTTTCTGGCATTAATATACTTAATGCCACAGAACATTAAGTATGGAAATTTTCTGACTATATATTGAGAATATTCCTAGAGGGCTAGGTGCGGTGGCTCACACACCCAGCACTTTGGGAGGATCACTTGAGTCCAGGAGTTCAGAACCAGCTTAGGCAACATAGTGAGACCCCGCCTCTACAAAAAATAAAGTAAAAATAGCCAGGCATGGAGTGCGCCTGTGGTCCCAGCTAGTCGGGAGACTGGGGCAGGAGGATCCCTTGAGCCCAGGAAGTTGTTGCAGTGAGCCATGTTTGCACCACCACACTCCGGCTTGGGTGACAGAGCAAGACCCTGTTGCCAAAACAAAACAAAACAAACAAAAAGTATATATATATATATCCCTAGAAACTGTTTTTCAGTACCCCACCTTAGAAATAATATAATTTACAATTTAATTAGGAATTTTCATCATTCAACAGTATGTATTGAGAATCTGCTATAATAGGCATTGTTCTCAACACTGAAGTTATGGCAGTGAATATAATAGACCAAAAAATGGCTTACTTCTTGGAGCTTATATTCTCATAAGAGGAGTCAGACAGTAAGCAAATAAATAAAACTCTGGCAAACTTTTTCTGCAAAAAGCCAGATAATAAACAATGTTAGTCTTTGTTGCCTGTAAGATCTCTGTTGCAGTTACTCAGCTTTGCTCTTGTAGCATGCAAGCAGCCATAGACAATACATAAATGAGTGGGCATGGCTGTGTTCCAGTAAAACTACTTACAGAAACAGGTAGTGGACTAGATTTGGCCTGAAGGCTATATTTTACCAACCCCTGGTTTAAAATGTCCTAAGGAGTACGAATTATTAGCAATTGGTGACTAGCAGCTTGGACTTGGGTAAAAGCAAGGCTGCTGCACCTCAAAAATAGCAATTTTGAGTGAGTGGCTTTTTGCTTTACTGCAAGGAGGATATTAGGAGTGTGTAAGAGAGGCAGTTCATGAGTTTGAGCCATAACTAGGTGTAATTAAGTACTGCATCTGTTTAACATTGTTTAAATTTTACAGCTGTATTCATAGAACACTAGCTACAGCTATAAATACAATGTATATTTGAAATATATATGTTTGAAATTTTTTAAGGAAAAAAATTTGGCTTTTACAAGTTTGAGCTTTGTAGCTGTAAATCCCCCATTTCCCAAGGAGATTGTTTTTTTTTTTAAATACACATTTTTGGTAAGGCAGAGCTTCCTAGGAACTTAAGTGCTGTATTGCAGCAGAACAGTTATTACTCCTTCACACTCAGGTTCTCTGCAGTGCACTATCACTCGTTCCTAAAATTTTCTTTACTTGTTTTTTTTGATAATGTATTGTCGTTTTAACCCTCATTTACCCTCCCTGCTCTTTTCTTTTCAGTTTTCATTGAAGATTCTTCCTTTTCTGCCCATCTTTTAAAAATTGTCATAAAATTATATAATACAAAATTATCCATTTTCACCCTTTAAAAATGTACAGTCCTGTGGCATTAAGTACATTCACGTTACTGTGCAACTGTCACTATCATATCCAGATGAAAAGAACTTTTAATCATCCTATACTAAACTTTTTCATCATCCCGTACTGAAATTCTGTATCCGTGTTAATCAATAACTTCCCATTCCCTTTGCTTCCTCTCTGCCTGTTTTAGGTTTAGGTTGCCTCAGGTCTGTCTTTTGCCTCATGTCTCTCCCTGTTTTGGTGTTTTCATCTGTTTATATGGTGTCTAGTATCACCTCTATTGAATCACATTCATTCATGCATATATTCAAATAATTTTTAATGCAAACCTGTTAAGTATCAGGCTTTGGGAAAAGGGTGGAGGTGGGGTACATTATAAAGAAAAATGAACACTGTACTGGCACTTAATGGAGTTTATCATCTAGTAGGGGAAATGTACTACAAATAATCTTTTTAGTGATATATATATAATAAAGGAATAAAGGTACAGTGCTTTGAGAAATAGGAATTTTCCCTTAGGAAATGATGTTTGGCCTGAAACCTTAAGATTCAGAACAATGTAAGTGTGGTAAGAAAGAGATGGGGCCGGGCATGGTGGCTTACACCTGTAATCCCAGCACTTTGGGAGGCCAAGGTGGGCGGATCACCTGAGGTTGGGAGTTCGGGACCAGCCTGACCAACATGGAGAAACCCTGTCTCTACTAAAAATACAAAATTAACGGTGTGGTGGCGCATGCCTATAATCCCAGCTACTTGGGAGGCTGAGGTGGGAGAATCACTTGAACCCCGGAGGTGGAGGTTGTGGTGAGCCAAGATCGCACCATTGCTCTCCAGCCTGGGCAACAAGAGTGAAACTCCATCTCAAAAAAAAGAGATGGAGTAGAGCATTCCAGATAAAAAGAAAGGCACATGCAAAGGCTCCATGTGGGATGAAGCATGACATATATGAGGAAGTTACTGGAGGGAGAGATGTGAGATAAGGCCAGAAAGATACATAGGGGCCAGACTCTGTAAAGCCTTATAGGCCATGTTAAAGATTGTGGACTTTATTCTTTTTCTTTTTTTGGAGACAGAGTCTTGCTCTGTTGCCCAGGCTGGAGTGCAGTGGTGCGATCTTGGCTCACTGCAACCTCTGCCTCCCGGGTTCAAGCAGTTCTCCTGCCTCAGCCTCCTGAGTAGCTAGGATTACAGGTGCCTGCCACCACACCCAGCTAATTTGTTTTGTATTTTTAGTAGAGACAAGGTTTCACGATGTTGGCCAGGCTGGTTTTGAACTCCTGAGCTCAAGTGATCCACCTGCCTTGGCCTCCCAAAGTTCTAGGATTACAGGTGTGAGCCACTGCAACCGGCACCCGGCCAATTGTGGACTTTGAGAGCACTAGAAAAATATCAAAGGGTTTTCTGCAAGGGTGTAGTGTATGTGGACAGGAAGGACGTCATCAATTTTATTTTGGAAAGATTATTCTAGTAGTAGTATGGAAAGTAGGTTGGAAAGGGGCAAGAGTGAATGTAGGATGCTTTTGAGGAGGGTTGATAATGATAGCTAGGCCATGTGTGCTGAATGGAAATTATAGTAGATATGGTAATAAAAAGGAATGAACCAAATATGAGGAAATGGTGGACAAGAATATCAGTAGTGGTTTCTAAGTTGCCAGCTTCTGCAACAAGATGAATATTGGGATCATTCTGGAAGAGGGACCCTTGTAAGAGAATTGGATGTTAGTGCGAAGATCATGAGTTGATCTGATATGTTGACTTAGATACATTTACCATACCCAAGGGGAGAGACATTAAATGGGTGGTGTATATAGGTCTGAAGCTCAGAGGAAAACAAGACTAGAAATGTAAATAATGAGGAGTGTTTAGCATATAGATAATAATTGATGTATGATTGAGATTCCTTAGGAGAAAGAATACGGCATAGAGTGAGAAGATAAAAAGGCTTAGAACTTGGAATGCTAGTGATTAATAATTAAGTAAAAGAGAATAAACTCCAGAGGAGATGAAGGAGGAGGAAAAAGATAGAATTTAGCAACTGTATTTCTCCACAGGTTGATAGTTCCAAGATCATGCCACATACTGCATACTAAATATATGTAAAATATTGTCTTGTCTTGCGTCTTGTCTCATGGTGAATATGTACAAAACTACATGGTCCAAATTACTGCATTGTCTCACTAAACAGAAAATGTATGTTCCTCCTCCCCAAAACCACTACTCTACCAGTAGGCAAACCAGACGTTTCATTCAGCTGATTTCTTTTCTTTAGCAATCCTTTCCAGTTCTTAATATCTATCCTTTTTTCTTTTTTTTCCCTTTTTTCTAGTCACCATGTACTACCTAGTTCGGTCTAACTTATTCAGCATCAAGATTTCTGCCATTTTTTCTCCTTACACTGATCAGATCATATCATGCTTGATCAAAATCACTGATAGTTTTATCACTGCTACTAAATAGGTTTAGAAACCCACTAACTAGGTTTCAGACTTCTGAGCTAGTGTTTCAGGCCTTCCGTGACCTGACTTCAGCTGGTTTTATCTGTTTTGTCCCTCCCCTGTACTTTATCACACTTAACTTGAGCATGCTCTGCATTTCCGAGACACTGCTTTTGTTCATCTTATAAATACTGAGTAAAGCACCCACTTTCCGCATCCTATCAAGTTACTACTCATCCTCTCAAGACTGCTTCAATGCCTGTCCTTCCAAAAAGCCTTACCCAGTTTCCCTTAGTTGTAATGAATTACTCCTAACTCTTCCTTTCTATTGCCCTTTGCACCTTTATGATGGTACTCATTTCATTTTGCCATGCAATCTTTGTTGTCTCTGCCTGTGCAACTTGGCTGCAAGCCTCTTAAGAGAGAGAGCACCATATCCTATTTCTTGTATATATTGTATAAAGTGCTCTTTCCAGTGCTCATAAATATTGAATAAGCTGTGGATATTAGAATATGAAGGAAGGGGCTGGGCACGGTGACTCACGCCTGTAATCCTAGCACTTTGGGAGGCCAAGGCAGGCAGATCATCTGAGCCCAGGATTTCGAGACTAGCCTGGGAGACATGGCAAAACCTTGTCTGTACTAAAAATACAAAAAATTAGCCAGGCGTGGTGGCGGCACATGCCTGTATTCCCAGCTATTTGGGAGGCTGAGGCACAAGAATCGCTTGAGCCCAAGAGGCAGAAGTTACAGTGAGCCGAAATCACGCCACTGCACTCCAGCCTGGGTGACAGTGAAACTTTGTCTTAGAGAGAGAAAAAAAAAAAGAAGATTGAAGGAAGAAATAGTATTTTAAGTGTTAATTTTTAAAATATATGCATTTGATATCAGTCCTACTGTTGTACTATTTATTTAATTTTACATGCATAGCACCTTTTTTTTTTCTTTTTTTGACAGAAGTATTCAAGTTGACTTTCTTTTTTTTTTTTTAAGGATTTCCCATGTCTTGACCTTAAACTGGCTTAATAATAGTTGGTATTGCTTTAAAAAAAAATCCAAACTTTGAAAAGGCTATTTAAACAACTTATTGCATAGCTTTTAAAAAAAGTAGTAGGTTGAGTGCAGTGTCTCACCCCTGTAATCCCAGCACTTTGGGAGGCCAAGATAGGAGGATCACTTGAGGCCAGGAGTTTGAGACCAGTCTGGGCAACATAGTGAGACCACATCTCTACAAAAAATATATATATATATTTTCGAGACGAGTCTCACTCTGTCGCCCAGGCTGGAGTGCAGTGGCACGATCTCTGCTCACTGCAACCTCTGCCCCCTGGGTTCAAGTGATTTTCCTGCCTCAGCCTCCCAAGTAGCATGCACCACCATGCCTGGCTAATTTTTTTTTTTTAAGTAGAGACAGGGTTTCACCATGTTGGCCAAGCTGGTCTCGAACTCCTGACCTCAAGTGATCCGCCCACCTCAGCCTCCCAAAGTGCTGGGATTACAGGCATGAGCCACTGAGCCTGGCCCAAAGAATATTTTTTAAAATAAAAAGTAATACATTTGTTACAGAAAAATGAGAAAACATAAGTATGCTTTTATATTCCATTTATTTTTAAAGGTCACTCAGGATTGATACAGCAAGTATCAAAGAATAAACTTTCCAACATAGAAGAAGTGAATTAAGTGGCCAATAATCTGTTTAGGAGTTACTCTTCCTGCATTATTTTTGTTGTTTGGTGTGGCTACTGTTTTATTTGCATACACAGTTTAAGATAATAGAAACAATTTGTTGGGATTATTATATTTTTCCCCCACTACCATAAGAATATTTCTTCATTTAAATTGAGATAGATAATGATTTAGTTTTCTAATACGAAAACTTTAGAAATGAAATGTTAACTTTTTCTCAGTTACTAAATTTGATTTTCCCCTTCTCATTAATGCAGCTCTCAAGAGGCAGAATTTATATAATAATCCTTTCAACTCTATGAGTTATACAAGTCCTTACAGTCCAAACGCCAGTAGCCCATACAGCAGTGGCTTCAATTCTCCATCCTCAACCCCAGTGCGACCTCCTATAGTCAAACAGCTTATACTTCCTGGAAATTCAGGTAAGGAGAAAATGATATGGAGCTATTAAGGAATGTTTTTTAGCTTACTGCACTGTATCAGAAGGTAATATTCATCTGCAGTTCGAGTTCATTGTATTTATGAAACTTCTAACTGGTTAAAGAAAATATCATTGAGGAGCAACTTACCATCAGTTACTATATTAGGCACCAGGGTATAAATATAAGCCAGTGTTTTAAATACGTAAAATTTTCTTTATCATGTACCTAAAAGTTTGTAAGTCTGGCTTAATTAAATGGGTTACAAATGTGATTCTTTTAATCAATAGGTCCTTATTGAACAGCCTATTTGGGTTGTAAAAACTACAGAATTAAAACCTCTTTAGAGGAATTTTAATAAACTTTGATACTGCAGCTAAATAATAATATGAGGTTAGAGGTGAATGTACCAAAAGAGTGAGAGGGGCAGTAAATGCTGTGGGAAGGCCAGATTGCTATAAACCAGGGAAAGAATGTTCTGCTCTGAGGCTGTTACTGTGTAGCTTACTCTTCACGAATTCACCCATTTATTTACTCTTACTGTCACTGAAGCTGTTGTTATGACTGATTATTATAACTTCCTTAAAAATAAGGTTAACCACCTCAAATTTTGACCTATGCACTCCCTAATGATCCTACTCTTTGTGTAGTATATAGGTTGTTACTTGCTACTTACTTCACCTATAATGATACCATGTTAAAAAGTTTAAGCTGCAATATTTGTTTAAAATAGGTAATTTCATTCAGTTATTATTTGAGCCTGACCTTGTAGTACTTTTCCTATCATGTGCACTCTGCTCTTCTTTCACTAATAGTATAAAGATTAATTATTTTGTACTCTTCTCGCTCTCCTTACATGCTTTTCATGTTGGAGCTGACTGTTATGGTGAAGAATTCTGGAAAACAAGTGTTTCAGATAAATCTGTAATAGAGATATTAGTGACAGTGTTGGGATTTCATTATTTAGTAAAAGTTGATGATCTGATGAAAATATTTCATTAGAAACAAGTTAGACTTTTATGGATGTGTGTATTCTTTATTCCTCTGGCCTGTTTTCTGTCTTCCTTTTGGTTTAGAATGATAAAGTACTTTTTATAAATTGAGTCTTTTTTTTTTTTTTCATCCCATCTTTTGTGCTTCACTGCTAAACTTCAGAGAAATCCTTAGATCCCCATTACTAATTCGGCAAAGAAGTTTTATAAACATGGCATACTGTAGGAGAAACAAGCCTCATGGTCTTTGTTCCTAAAATCTCTAAGGAATCTAATTTTATTCAAATTATAGTTTTCTCATTTAGAAAAATGAGGGAAAAGATGATGGTGTTTCTTAATGACTGTAAATTTGGGAGAAGAAAACACTACATCATAAACTCATCTATTTATAGAGCAGTTTCATTGGCTATCTTGTGCAAGTTGAAATCCTTAACATATAGTTATTGAACACCAATTACTTGCCAGGCACTGTGTTGAAAGTTGAATTGTTACATAAGAGAATAGATAAGTTATACTTAGATGAAAATATGTTTATGCTATAGCATATAAAGGAGTCTCAGTAGCCCTCATTTTTCTTAATGAGGTCAATTTCTAATTTCAGGGAATTTTTTAAGCAGAAAAGGCAGAACAAGAATGAATTAAATCAAAGGATATAATATCAAGTTAGTTGCAGCAGGCATTTATTCAATAGTTGCTTTACCAAAGTTTGAATTTTTTTCTTTTTTTTTTTTAAGGTAACTTGAAAAGCTCAGACAGAAATCCTCCACTCAGTCCTCAGTCCTCTATAGATAGTGAGTTAAGTGCTTCAGAATTAGATGAAGATTCAATTGGATCCAATTATAAGCTAAATGATGTAACTGATGTACAGATTCTAGCCCGGATGCAGGAAGAAAGTAAGTATTCTAATTGTTAAGAGTTGAGGTTTTTTACTATTGCATAGTTTTGTTGTATATTAAATATGTCTTAAAGTATTGTGGGGATAGTAATATAGTGAAAGTAGAAATGTTGCAGTAGACATTTCAGAGGCTTAGTCAACATATGTACATGTTTATTCATCAACTTGTTTTCAGAGTCCATTTTTACATAGAGCAGTTATGCTGTGTGAGGGACAAAGAACAGCATTTATGCTGCTCTGCTTCTGTGACTGGTTTTCATACCCTGCATGTTACTGTGCACTGGCACTTACTCTTGTAATTGTTATCTATTACCCTTTGTGTTTTAGTGTAAACCAGCGTTTCTCAATTTTTTTTCTTTTCGGTTGCTCTCCTAAGGAGCCTTGTTAAAAACTTCTTTTCCTTTTTACCCACATTCCCCATGAAATCTTAATACCACAAGATATACTCTATATATGTTTAAGTACTATGAGGGCCATATACAATTATGACATCTAGGAATTTTTTCACACCCCAAGAACCAGTTTTTGCCCTCTTGGGAATGAATATGTCCTCACTTGAGAATACATGGTGTAAACTATAAAAAAGACCTTTAGGAGAACATTGGAATTGTGACAATAAATTAAATGAAGCATGTGATGGTGCTTTGCAGAGTGAACCATGAAAACTGTTTAGGTCACAGATACCTTTGGGAATCCTATAAAAATTATAACTACTTTTATCATCAAAATGTACATATTCCCAAAATTTTTAATACTTTTTAAAGGGTTCATGGTTACTTGCCCTGGTACTCATCTGAAGGTAGTTATTCTTGCCAATGCATTTCATTAGAAGATGCCATCTGCATAACTATGAAGTAAGAAATCTCTCTAAAGCAATCTCTTTAACCTTTACAATGAAAAGAATCCTTGAAATATGTTTTGACAAGTCTTGACAGGTGGCTGAGGGTAATGGAGCATTGCTACGGTTCAAAAACTTTCTGTTGTCTGTGTATATAATAGGTTCTCTTTAAATATGTAGTAAGCTTTATCAAACTGTAGCATTTATTAAGAAACTAAAGTGTTTCTTATTCTGCTGATTCACTTCCCATTTCCATATAGCTTCCCCTAGGAAGATAGAAGGACTTAGGGCTTGCTTTATTTAGCCCTGCAACCTAATAGCAGAGTACCCTTTTCTTTTGTAATTTTAATTAACTCCTCACTGAAACTGTGGTATTGTCAGCTGGTTAGGGGCTGGTTATTGTTGTGGATGTGAAAAAATAAAGAATGCTGCCTAACTCTGTACTTTAGAACAAGTTCTCTCATTTCTTTGAACCCTGGCGTTTTAGATCCTAGTATTTTGTTAGAAGCTCAACCAGCTCTTTGCTTTTGGTTTGTATTGTGTTTTGGTAACAATAGAAATTTTAGTCTTACTTTAATAATTTTTTCTAAGCCATCCACATGCGTGAATATTTATTTTCCTGGTGAGTAAAAATAGTAATAAAAATATATGTGATACTTCTTGAGAACTACAGCTTTTTTTTTGTCTTAGAGATGATTTTCGTTTTTACAACATTGTCTTTTGTAATGATTAGAAATGTAGAACTGCAGATTTGGGCAGTTGCCTGGTCAAGGTCCTTCATTTTTAAGATGAGAAATGCAAGACCCTATAGTGATTGTGATTTCCTTAGGATCCCTTTGTTAGAAGAGCCTACATCAGGAACTGGGTTTTACTTTGCTAACAGTGCTCTTTTCACTGGTCTGTTGTCTTTTGTTAGGTGACTTTAGTGCCATGTTGGCTATAACTAGACACTAAGTAACTTGTTGGTTACTATTTTGGTTCCCAGACTAACTGAAGGGCTAAGTGGACTCCAGGAATTTATGGTTTTAAAGATACCCTAGGGTGATTCTCGTCCACTAGTTTGATGAACCGTGTTGATAGCACTTTCTGTGTGTGAATACATGACTTTAGGATTTGAATACCACTTTATAACAGATCTTTTTGACTGGAGTGCTAATAGCAGGATGTGCTCAGATATTACTTAAATTCTGTACGTTTGCATTGCAGTTTGTTTCTTCATTGACTATGTTATGTATCAACTTTTTTTCTGTTGTTCTAGAAGCATCTGTACTATTTGAAGGGCTCCCAAGGTTGCTTGGGTGTTTTCGAAGGTATCAAGCTATATAGGAGAATTCTTTGAAAATTCTTACTTGAAGACTTAGAATTTAAGCTTGAAAACAAGCTTAAAACAATAAAAATGGAAGTCTCTTGGGTAGTAAAGCAATCAAGATTTTGTTTGTGCCCAAGTACTGAATTCCTATAAGTGGGCTAGAAGTTTCTTTGGTACTTTATCATCTTCATGAGTAAGATTATTTCAGTAATTAAGTATCCAAGGAGTTTTATTTACTCACATACGTATTCTTTTTCCACTGGTTGGATGGTAATTGTTTCCCCTCAATATTCCTTTAATATTAGTCTCAAATTTGGATTACTGTCCTTAGGGGTAGAAATATTTTTAAATTTATGATTCTACCATGTGAGACAGATTTCAGCTTTAAGAAGAAATCTGGAAATTGGGCAGTGGTTTATGGGATTTCATTCAATTTAAAAATAACCTTCAGATGTGATTTATGCCTCCTTATATGGGCATATAAGCCTATATAAGTCTAAAAGCAGAAAGGGAGTTTTCTTTTACACTTTACACCCTCTTTGAATTTCTCAGTGATAATCTTTTACTTTAAATTTTAAAAATATTTAAATGTTTAAAAATGTTGTTTAAATAAATAACATTCATTGTTGCCAGGTCTCCGGCAAGAATATGCAGCCACCACGTCTCGGCGCAGTTCTGGTTCATCTTGCAATTCTACAAGACGGGGTACTTTTAGTGATCAGGAACTTGATGCACAAAGTTTAGATGATGAAGATGACAATATGCATCATGCAGTATACCCTGCTGTTAACAGGTTTTCACCATCACCACGCAATTCACCTCGACCGTCACCTAAGCAGTCACCCAGAAATTCACCTCGTTCACGGTCTCCTGCTCGGGGAATAGAATATAGTAGAGTGTCCCCACAGCCTATGATTAGCCGCTTACAGCAACCTCGCCTTTCACTTCAAGGCCATCCCACAGATTTACAGACAAGCAATGTTAAAAATGAAGGTAAAATAGCAGATTTTACTAATAATTAGACAGTTTCTGCTAGCCTGTGCAACATAGCAAGACCCCATCTCTAGGAAAAAATTTTCAAAATTAGCTGGTAATGGTGGTGCACATCTGTAGTCCTAGTGACTTGGGAGGCTGAGGCTGGAGGATTGGTTGAGCCCAGGAGTTCAAAGCTACAGTGAGCTGTGATCACACCATTACACTCCAGTCTGGGCAACAGAGCAAGATCCTGTTTTCAAAAAAAAAAAAAAAAAAGTTTCTAGATTAAAAAAAAGAGAAAAAGTCTCCTTTATATTTCACTATGAAAGTAATACAATTTTTGCCAAGTTTTTGTATTTCAGATAAGTAAATCAAGAGTTTAGTCAGGTTTACTATTTTATTAATAGTGAAACATTACAAAAATAGTGAATTTCATTTTACTTGGTTATGTTGTTTTTGCTTTATTGTTTTATGAAGTTACCTGTATTTAGATTTTGATTTAAATATATAATTTGTGGTTATCTTTAAGGGTTCTCGTGTTCTACCCACTTACAGATTCTAGATCGAGTTGTTTGTTTTTTTTAATAAGACAAGTCCTTCCTATTTTCTCATCTAAAATAAACAGAATGTTTGATAAACAATTTGATTTTTGAATGCTAGTTAATATTCTGATTTTCTCCATCTGAAAGAATATGATTTTTTTAAAATTCTGTTGCAGAAAAACTAAGACGCAGTCTTCCAAACCTGTCCCGAACATCTAATACACAAGTTGACTCAGTGAAAAGCAGCAGAAGTGACTCAAATTTTCAAGTGCCAAATGGAGGAATACCTCGTATGCAACCTCAGGCTTCAGCCAGTAAGTATCCTTCTTATGCTTTCATGTATCAGTTATTTAAAGAGAAATGAAAATTTTAGATATTTGTTTTATGCTGAAAAACCGTTTTAAACCATAGCTGTAGTAAAATTTAGTGTTTATTAGTTGCTGCATGATAATCAAAGTTATATTACAATTTAAAATTTTCTGTGTAGGATACTTGATTCTGCCAGTACATCTGTCTGTACAAAACTCTGGTCTCTCCAGAATTTTAAAATAAGCAAAGTGTAACTATTAAAAAAGTAGGTGTAGCTTTTGCTTATAGATACTAGAATTAGAAATAATAACCAGTAGAGCATCCAGAAATATATGTCCCTTAGTACGTAAATTTTCTTTAATAACCTCCACTTTAAAAATACCTTAAAGTTTATTTGATTATTACATACTTTTAGAATCATACTCAAAATAATCCATTGTTCAAACCTGCAGTATATTAAATCTATTATCAAAGTTGGATTGTTGAAGTTCTTTTCTTTCCAGAACAAAAGTATACCAGGAGAACTCTTGGATAATCTCATTTTGTTTCTGCATCTGTTGAGATAAAATTTCTGGTTTTGATTTGATTTTCTGTGTCTGTTAAGGCTATTTTAATGAAAAAATACAATATTGAATCAATATGTATGCCAAATTAATTCATAATCCTAATGCTACTTATAGCGTAGATTAAAATTTGAGATAAATTGCCAGAAACCATCACTTTTTAAGAATTGATCAGGACTTATCTCTTTAAATTATCTTTCAGAAAACAAATTCTTAGAGTTAAAATGAAACTCTTAAACAGAGAAGGTGAATTTTAGAACTATAGTAGAAAGAACACATGTAGATTATAATTGTTAGTAAGTTTTGGTCATTGGGTGGATACTAACCCATGAATGTGACAGTATTTTTATTCAGCTATTATTTGTAATAAATACTTGAGTTTTTATTTTGTGGCAAGTAGTATGTTAAATGCATACAGGCATTTCTACTATAGCACAAAATACGCATTCCTTAAAAACCTCACATTCTGCAGTATTACACAATAAAAATGATAGGATGATGAGGAGTTCAGGGAATAGTCCTGGAACAGACCACTGAAAACCCAAGCAACTTTCTTAGAAAGCATTAATAAAAACAATAACGATACTAGCACAGTTAAATTCATGTTAAATCTTAATACTCCAGGAGATATAGAACTTCATTTTTAAAGAAAGATTTGAAGGTAATGTGATGGAAAGGAAAGGTTAAGACTTGAATTAAGGAAACATATGCAACATAGACAAAGATCAGAGAGAATCATACAGTAAGAACATCTAGGACAAAATAGCCAAACTGAGCCAAGAAGTAGTAATGTCAGAGTAAATGGGCATTGTGTGTATTAATGTACAAGTTGATTTTAAAGGAATAGAACACTTTCAAAAAATTACTTTTTAACTAGATTTGAGCATGTAGTCAAAACGGTTTTAAATAAATGATTAGAGTTATTTTTTATGATCTTATAAACGCTCAGTATTCATCCCATGTGTTTCACAGCTCACATCAGTCCCGTATATGAGCTGTGAGACAAAAAGGATGCATATTCACTTGGGTCCTTGTAGGGACACAAGGGCTGCTTATTCACTCAGATCCTTGTAGGTACACAGTGGATGCATATTCTCTCAGATCCTTGTGGCATATTGCTATCAGTAGTTGAAGTGTTGGCTGTGTTATATTCTTTCATTTTCTCAAGGCTATGAAGAAGTAATACAAATGAGTTTGTTGACTGTTCACTTATAACTTGTTTATTAAGCAATTAAAAATTTGAAAGTATTTTAACCCTTTTTTCATTTTCATCTTTTTTTTTCTTTTTTTTTTAATTGAGACAGGGTTTCACTCTGTCACTAGGCTGGAGTGCAGTGGCACAATCATGGCTCACTGCGGCCTCACCTTCCTGGGCTCAAGTGATCCTCCTACGTAGCTGGGACCACAGGCGTGCGCCATCATGCCCAGCTAATTTAATTTCTTCGCACTTTTCCTTGGCCCCGTTGTGTTTAGCTGACTTCATATACTTCATGTTAAGCTGTGGTTACTTGGTGGCTCAAAAATCAACAGGCTAGCGGGAGTTTGAGAACAGCCTGAGCAACACAAGACCTCGTCTCTAAAAAAAAAAATGGTTTTTTTTAATTAGCCAGGCATGGTGGTCACATGCCTATAGCTACTTAAGAGGCTGAGGTGGGAGGATTGCTTGAGCCCAAGAGTCTGAAGCTGCTGTGAGCCATGATCATGCTGCTGCACTCTATTGAAAAAAAAAAAAAAAAAAAACAAAAAAAAACAAGCTAGGAAAAAACTATATTTGAATCAAAATGACTTCTGTGATATATTGACAAATTTTCCTTATTTACCAGGTGCATATGATACTACTTATATAACAGAAAATTATATTATACTGTATTTAGATGCATAATCTTATTTAATCCTTAGAACAATTCTATGAAGGAAGTAAGATTATTACCACGTTTTACAGATTAGAAATTGAAGCTTCGAATGGCCAAATAACCTGTCTCTGATTATACAGCTTATAAGCAGCAAGTTAGAATTCAAACCCATGTTGATTCAGCTTGTGCACTGGATCTCACTAGGTGAGAGTCCAAATTCACCTAGTGAGATTTGTCACATCTGTGGTTTAGACCATGATATAAAACTTATCCAGAAATATAATTTCCATTTTTCCTAAGATTTAAAATTCCAACATTTAAAGCACTGTAGAAAATTGTTACCCAGAGATTTGTAAACCACATTTATTCAGCTAGATACATGCTGAAACCTGTTTTTGTAGCAAATTACATTTTAAACTTAGTACTCCAAGTCTTACATGATATTGTGAACTCTGTAATTGAGAGTGCCGTTATAATACTCACTGTAGTACTAATAAATCGTATAGAAAACAGGAATTCACAAAACACTTGAAAGGAAGGATAGAATTTGAGCTTTATCTTTGAAATGGTGACTGATACAGATTAATTTGACACTTGAGAATATCCTGTTTCTGGCTTCTTTTTTCCCCTGACACATTTGGCTGATGCAAAAAAAAAAAAACACCCACAATTTTAATGTAACAGGAAAGAAAAATAGTAAATCATTAAGAAGGTTAAGTAATAAAACTTATGTATATTATAAGCCATGCTTTTACAGCATATGAACAGATGATCCAAAACAATGTTTGTACTTGGCTTTCAAAGATGCTTTCATATTTAGTTTGAATTGTTACATTCTGAATTTCTCAAAACTTTACATGATACATGTCCAAACAGCATCCCGGATACTTTCTAAAACTAGCTATATCTGTATCCTCTTTACCTTGTCCCCTCATACGTGCTCTGTATTTGAACTATTCTAGCATGTCAGAGCTTTATGGAAATGAAAAATAATTCTTCACAAAAACAGAAGAAAAAAGAAAAGGGTGGGAACCTAGGATAAAAATGTTAATAGAAATAATGCATTGTCTGTGTCTTAAACTTCACAGTGGTTGCTTGCCTTCTCTACTGGTAGAATTACCATTGTGTAATTATAATCACCTGCCGATACCCTATAATTTTTTTTCTGTAGGTGAATTACTTTTCCTTTTTTTCCTAGAAGTTGATAATTAAGGAATATATGTAGGGAAAACACAATGGGATTCCAATCATTGATTTACTTTTAAGTGGAAAATACGTATGCAGTTTCATAATGGTGTATTTCAGTACTTGAATATATAGGCAGAAGAGAAAGTAAGGTATCATGTTTTTTTTTTTTTCAATTGTATGTACTTGTTTATTTTTATATTTGTAGCTGTAGTAAAGCTTATGATTAAAATGTCACATATTTATTTTGGTATACAATTATACTGTTCTCAAAGATGTATTTGGAAAGTAGTAAATTCAAAATATTAGCAAGTTTAAAACTTAGTAAAGTTTACTTTAAAATATTTTAAACTTTGTGGAAAGTTAACATGAAGAAAAAAGTGTTATTGATTTATCTTGAAATTTCATATATATTTGATACATGAAAATATATATGTAAGCTTTTTTTAATTAGTATACATAGTTTTCATAATAGTCTTATTTTGATATATAATTTGTACAATTATTGTAATAAGCTTTATATACTTTATACATGAATTGGTATTTTGTATTTTTTGTGTAAACTTCAGTTGTCAGTGTAACAGATGTTGCATTTTGTTTTAAGTATTTATTTTTTCAGCTCTTAAGTGGTAAAGCTTTGGTTCTTACTTGCTGGTCTGCATGAACTTAACTTTGCAAGGTTGCTGTTACTTCCACCTAAGGGATCACTTCTTTTGCCTTGTTACTATGCCAATCACTATTTTTATATGCTTATTTGCTGTGGCTGCATTATTGTGGGTGCTGGCATTGAAATATGAGATTTATGAGAGTTCTAATGTATTTTCATTTTTATAACTATTACCAATTTTTGACTTTTATATTTGGAAAACATAACTTAAAAAGTTTAAGAAAACCAGAGCATTGCAGAGGTCATGGATACATGTCAGTTTCTTAGTTTTGTCAATTAAAGGAAGGAATGTTTGTGAGAGACAGTTTTTCAAAAAGCTAATGTCTTGCTTTCTAAGACTGTTAGAGCACAGGTTTAGCAGAAAGTTTAGTTTCCAGAAAGTCATAGGAATAATTGGTTGAGAAATAAGGGAAGGGAGAAAAACCCAACACAATCTACTGATTTAAAAAATGATACCCAAATTTTGTTATTTGTTTGTAAATGTTTAAGTGTATTATTTCATTTAAACCTCAGAAATCATTTATTTTTATAGAAAGGGAGCAGAGATCCATATAAATTATATGAATTGTACAAGGCCATGTAACTAGGGAAGTGGTAAAAGCAAGGCCAGATTTCTCCCTTTTCCCAGCTTCTCTCTGAGTCTCCTGTTTTCCTCTTCCTCATTGTTTGGATGAGATCATGCTGACCTAATTACAAATGGGTGCATCTTGGGAAACATTCTTGAATGACTGTCAGACCATGATTTGAGATTAACTGTAATAAGTATTTTGTGAATTACCACAGAAGAGTAAAATAATTCAGTGTAATATTATCCATTTGCTTACATTTAGCCAAACAGAAGATATTTTTGCGTGGAATACAGAGTATACCCCAGAGAAAATGCATATAGCATCGACATTCTACTTTGGACCTCTTACTGAAGAAAGAAGGACGAGTGTCCAGAGCAGTTGTCAGCTTATGCATAGCCATCCTGTTATGAGACCAATGAGGAAGGAATTCCCATCCAGATTTCACTTAATACCAAAACACTAGTAGATCACACTTGAAATATACATAATTTTGAAACACAAATTGAAATAAGTCATGATTAATATGTGTAATGTGCTAATCTAAGAATGAATGAAACATTTATAGAACATCTATTTAAGTAGTACAGTGATGTTGGCTCAGTTACCTAATCACAAGGACACTTTATAAACGTAGTTTTTCTGGCCTTTACCCCTGGAAATTTTGATTGAATGCCCTTGGGATAGGGACCCAGATTCTATATTTTAGAAGCATCTCAGCTGATTCTGGGGCACATTCAAGTTTGAGAACCAGTGGGTTAGACCCTGACTGTAGTGGACCTTGAATGCTTAGTACAGAGTTCTGGATTTTATCCAGTGGTCAGTCACTTATGTGTTCCTTAATTATTCAGTAGATATTATTGGGTATATGTTGTATTTCCAGCACTGGGAATATAAATGTTAATAAGACAGCCCACGCCTTCCAGTAGTAGGGAGTGTTAGACAGGAACCTCTGTGGGAACAGAGGAGAGGCATTAAATTCAGCAGTGTGAAGGGATTTTCAGGAAAGATATTAAAAGATATCTCAGCCAGCTCAGAAGGAGCTTATATGAGTTGCCCAACAAAGAAAGGAGATACAGGTTTTCCCAACAGTGGGATCAGTAATGAAAAGTCTTGAGAATGGCAGCCTGAATATAGTGGTTTTGTATAACTAAAGTATAGGGTGTCTGATGGGTAAGGGAGCGGGTACAGCATCCCATGAGGAATGATAGCTATAGAGAGAGGACAGGCTGTAGGAGTTTTAAAATATCATAGGAGTTTGAATTTCATCCCGTAAGTGGGAGGAGCCATAGTTGGCTTTTAATCAAGGTGGTTTCTTAGAAAGTTCACTCTAATATCAATGTGGAGAATAGATTCAGTCAGGTGAGACTAGAAACCACTTAGGCTATTACTGCATAATCTAGGCAAGAAATTAAGATCTGAAGACACAGCAGTGAAGGGAGTGAGGGTGATGAGATCTGGATGAATTTTCTTTTCTTTTTTTTTTTTTTTTTTCTGAGACTCTGTCTCCCAGGCTGGAGCGCGGTGGCGTGATTGCAGCTCACTGCAACCTCCGCCTCCTGGGTTCCAGCAATTCCCCTGCCTCAGCCTCCCTCTCAGTAGGTGGGATTACAGGCACGCACCAACATGCCTGGCTAATTTTTTGTATTTTTAGTAGAGACGGAGTTTCACCATGTTGGCTGGTCTCGAACTCCTATTTTTTTTTTTTTTTTGAGACGGAGTCTCGCTCCTCACAGGATGCTGGCACATCTCGGCTACTGCAAGCTCCGCCTCCCAGGTTCACGCCATTCTCGTGCCTCAGCCTCTCCGAGTAGCTGGGACTACAGGCGCCCGCCACCACGCCCGGCTAATTTTTTGTATTTTTAGTAGAGATGGGGTTTCACCGTGGTCTCGATCTCCTGACCTCGTGATCTGCCCGCCTCGGCCTCCCAAAGTGCTGGGATTACAAGCATGAGCCACCGTGCCCGGCCTTCAAACTCCTAATCCTTTTGTGTTTTGTTTTTTGTTTTTTGTTTTTTTTTTGAGATGGAGTCTCACTCTGTCGCCCAGGCTGGAGTGCAGTGGCGCAATCTCAGCTCACTGCAAGCTCCGCCTCCCAGGTTCACGCCATTCTCCTGCCTCAGCCTCTCCCAGTAGCTGGGACTACAGGCGCCCGCCACCACGCCTGGCTAATTTTTTTTGTATTTTTAGTAGAGACGGGGTTTCACTGTGGTCTTGATCTCCTGACCTCGTGATCCGCCCACCTCGGCCTCCCAAAGTGCTGGGATTACAAGCGTGAGCCACCATGCCTGGCCCGAACTCCTAATCTTAAGTGATCCTCCCACCTCGGCCTCCCAAATGACTCTGAATCAAAACTTGTAAGCAATAAAAGATTTAAACAAAAATGAGGATATGGGACAATGGGGTATTTTACCTAGCAATAATTAATCTTCACTCACAGAGGCTATGCTTACTTAGTATTTAGCACCCAGAGAAGCTAATTTTTAACATCCTCCTATATATGAAAAAATCATTTTCAATTATCGCGAAATGAAACTAGTTATAGTACTAATGGCCAGGAAAAAATTGCAGACAGTGAAAATATTCTTCTATTGAAATTGTATTTTGTAACTGTCAGTAAAAAATAATAAAATCAATATTATAATACAAAAAAAGACAATGGGTTAATAATTTGAAGTTACATTGATCATTTTTTTTAAAAAGGAAAAATGTTTTTATATATTGATTGTCACAGTGGTGAATAGTATAGCTTTCGTTTTTGAAAACTTATGAATAACTTCTTCAGACTTGATTTTTCGATATTGAGGCTTAGTACATCATAGCCAGATTTATCAATCTGTCTCTACTCTTACTTGATGGAAGAACACTATCTTTAAATTTTAATTTTGAAAGTTTTTTTCATGAAGCAACTGCTACACAGAAAATCTTCAGCATAAGGATAAGTTCAGCAGAGATTCTTTTTTTTTTTTTTTTTTTGAGACGGAGTCTCTCTCTGTCGCCCAGGCTGGAGTGCAGTGGCGCAATCTCAGCTCACTGCAAGCTCCGCCTCCCGGGTTCACGCCATTCTCCTGCCTCAGCCTCTCCCAGTAGCTGGGACTACAGGCGCCCGCCACCACGACCAGCTAATTTTTTTTGTATTTTTAGTAGAGATGGGGTTTCACCGTGGTCTCGATCTCCTGACCTCATGATCCGCCTGCCTCGGCCTCCCAAAGTGCTGGGATTACAAGCGTGAGCCACCGCACCCGGCCATCAGAGATTCTTAAAATTCCATTCTCCAGTAAATTCCAGAAATTGCCATACTTTTCATGCCTTTATTTTTGAAGGATCAAGTCTAATGATTTTTCAGTGTCTTCGCAGTTCAAATATTTTAAACACAAGCTCAAAATACCATATAATGACAGAATTGAGGCAACTCCAAATCCTTTCATTGACTTTAAAAATCACTGTACCATTGTTGTTTATTTCTAATATGCTTAAATATAATAATATATTGTACCACAGGGTTGGAGGCACACACTTTGCTGAAGTGATCTTGAATAATTTCAGATTGCTACCAACTTTCTCTTGAAAGGAACATGTGTAGCCGAATCCACCTGTATCAGGGGAGACTATAAATAGAAGACTATAATTGGGAGCTTTCCTAATTAAGTCTTACATGAAGTGTGGTATTAAAGCATAAGTTATAAAATGTGCTTATTTAAGGCTTACATATATGTTATTAAAACTCAACAGTTGTTTATAGCTTAGACCAACTTTTTTTTCAGGGAGGAGTGCTTTTATAACTGATGTTTATTATTGCTGGGGCATGATGATAATAAAAAGCCTACCAACTTGGTTTTATTTTTGTTTCTAAATTGCCTACAGACAATACACCCACTTATTGCCTACTCTTGGGGAGGTGAGCAGCACCTTTCACCACCCTTCCCTTGATGTACATGAATAGAGTGAAAAGGATTAACTATAGGGAGACCACAAAAAACACTGATTGGAATCCAGAAATAGGGTGTGATGAAGGCCTGAATTTGGTTATTTAGGAGACAACAGGAATGTAAAGGAAGCAATAGATTTAAGAAATGACCAGAGATTAATAAATGGAATTTAAAGTAAGAAAAATTTGAGCTAGGATGACTTGGAAAATGGTGTTTTAATAGAAAAGAGATTTTTTAAGGAGCCGGTTTGTGGAGGAAGACATTATACTGGTAGCATGAAACAATAATTGTTTTGCACTAGCATCTTTGCTTCTCACAGTAAGGTATTGCTGAAGTGGAATTATATAAATATTAAAATAACCAAGGAGAGTTTTAAACCGCAAATATTTTTGAACAGCTAACACACTGAACTCTATTATTAGAAAGATTCGGAGTTTCACTTAAACTACTACACTTTGTCATTTAAAAATGATTTTGTCTTAGAAAACTAATCAAATTAAGATAATTCAGAATAACATTGGATTTTTGTTATTTGAGTAACATTATATGACTGTGGTATTTTAGGAAAATCGTTCATTTCATTCTTTCTTTATCAGCTGAATTTAGAGTTTACTGCCTGATTCTGTGTGTAATCTGGTTCTTCAATTCCCAGTTCATAGTTTTTGCTTCTCTGTAGATAACTGTTGTTATTACAATCACACATGAAACTTGAGGGATACATAGGGGTGGGGTCCATTGGAGTCACCACAGCTATTAATTCAAATAGGATCCTTCCAGACGAGTTCATTATAGACATTATTTAATATTGAATCCCTATTAAACTTTTTTTAATGGTTAATAGATAGTGTGGACTGTGATGTGGACTGTAGTGTATGTTCAGTTGGTTACCTTTGCCCTCATTTATTCCACCCAACAACTGGCCTACGTTCTATTCTTCAAACATACAAGGCATGATCCTATCTCAGTATCTTTTTCAATTGCTTTTCCTGCTATCTGGAATGCTTTCCCCACATATCTACGTAGCTTACTTACTATCTTTTTTCAGATTTCTATGCAAATGTCATCTTAGGGAAATCTTTCCTGATCACTCTATTTATAATTGCAACTTAAATTGCCTACTTCCTGTCCCTCTTTTCTGCTTAATTTTCTCTTTAACAGCTATCACTATCTGGCAGGCCATATATTTTACTGCCTCATTGTCTATCTCCCCTTTCCTGGAATATTAGTTTCATGAGAGTAGGGACTGTATCCATCTAGTTGCCTACGGGATACATTATACCTAAAACAGTACCTGGAATAAAGCAGATACTAAACTATTTGAATGAATGAAAAAAAAAACAGGAACAAGTGAGTGGGTGAATGAAAATATAAATGGTTGAAAACATGTATGAATATATATGTAGATGAAAAATACTCTGATAGTAACCTGTATTTTTGTGCAGTAGAAGTAAGATAACCCATTGGCTGGGCGCAGTGGCTCAGGCATGTAATTCCAGCACTTCGGGATGCCAAGGCGGGCGGATCACTTGAGGTCAAGAGTTCCAGACCAGCCTGGCCAATATGGTGAAACCCCGTCTCTACTAAAAATACAAAAATTAATACAAAAATTAAGGCAGAGCCTTGCTTCATCGACCATGCTGAATGGAGTGCAGTGGTGCAGTCACAGTTCACTGCAGCCTCAACCTCCTGGGCTCAAGCACTCCTCCCACCTCAGCCTTCTGAATAGCTAGGACCACAGGCACACCACCATGCCTGGTGTGCGCGTGTGTGTGTGTAGACAGAGTCTCTCTGTGCTGCCCAGGCTGGTTTCCAACTCCTGGGCTCAAGCGAATCTTCCTGCCTTGGCCTCCCAAAGGCCTGTAAGTGCCAGGATTATAGGCTTGAGCCACCTCACTTGGCCAAGAAATCTTAATTCTTTCTGATAATATATCAAGTATCCTTTTATCAGCCCAATAATGTTTATGCAGTCTGGCTAGATTTAGAGTGACGAGAGCTCTCTTTTTTTGCACATAAACACTAAAGGTATATGAAGTCTGACTTTCAAATCAGTAGAGTAAAATATTTTAGAGCCGCTTAAATACACTGGTAGGTGTGAGACTCATCAGTCTGTCAGAGCCATAGTAACTGTATATTGGGGAAATAGAAACCACTTTTATCTTGGATGGCCCTGAGCTGCTCTTTACCTGCTAATTTTGAGTTTCAGTGCAGTTAATAGATTAGGAGTTTGGAAGAAAGCTTAGCTTTCCTTGTGGAAAACTTTAAAAGGTAGAGATGGTCTGACTCCTCCAAACCCCTCAACCCACACCAACATTCCATACAGTGCTTGCTCCCCACCTGCATACATATGTGCACAGCTTAGATATCCGAAGTCTGAGGTGAAAAATTAGTTGTACTCTACAAGATGATATTGAACATATTAAAGCTACTAGATTGTGACTGGCCAAGGACCTGCTGGGTTCTGAGTTTTCTTCTCCTTTTTGAGTATGCAGATTATGGTTTCACATTAGGGCAATTCATCTAACAATAACTGCTTTGCCAAAATCTGCTTTTTTTGCGTTGAACAAGTGCTGCACTTCATACTGTGTGCTTGTGTTCATCACTTTTATCTTTGTATTCTTTGTATCCCTAGCATGTTTGTGGTGGTTTGTTTTCTCTTTGATATTTTGACCAATTGACATATTGGAGATTTTCTCATCTATAAGAAACTCTTTTTAAAGTTTATGTTCTATCCCCTTTTCTTTCCAACTTAATGCACTAAGCATCACTTTAAAATTCTTTTGCTTCTAGGATTCTAACATATTTGCACCTTATGTCTTCTGTTCTTTGATAAATTTTTAAGTTTGTATTAAAACATTCAAGTTTACAGACGCTATAGCCTTTATCTTGTACTTCCAGGCAAATATTACAGTTCCTTATTTTTCAACAGCTTCGCAAAGGCTGAAAAATTTGCCTCGCACTTCCCTCAAAGCCAAACAGTTGCTTCAAACTTCATCTACAAAAAGAGGTAACTACAGCCTCTTATTCAGTTTAAAATTTCAGCAAATGATCTAGTTAAATCTTAAGCCATTTGGCATACTGAGTCAGTGGTGTCTATAAGGCACATTTTAGTCTTATTTTAAAAAATAATAAAATAATGAGGATTTATTCTGTTACTTGGATAAATCCAGAAGAAACATTTTCTGCAGAGGTATGTATTGGGTTGCTTTTCTGAAAGGAGTAAATGATATATAGAGAATATATTTTTCTTACCAACTTAAAACGAAAGGGCATCATTTCAACTTTTTGCCAACTGAACTTCATAAGTGCTTTAAAATGAACCAAATTTCAGACATTCTGTATGTTGATGTTTTTTTCCTCAGACTTCGATTTTTAGTTTTACTTACCTGTGTAAAATGGGAACACTTCCACGTTAGAAGGTAGTTGAAGTTAAATCACAAGTTGTGGTTGACTGATAGGTCTGGAATGTTTATGGAGTGGTAGCTTTCAGAATAATAGTTGAAGAAATATATGAAGGTTGGACATCAAAGCTGTCCAATATTGGTTTGAAGACACTGAATGTATGGGCAGCTAGACGGAAGTAGAATTAAGAGAAAACAGTGGGATTGGATAGACCAATAGTAATAAAAACAAACAGAGGCCTCAGAGGAAATGGTATGAAACAGAGGAAAAATATTTTTCCTATCCAGAACATGTAGGTTTTCTGATAGCTTTAGATCTCAGTAAATAACCAAAATATGTAACAGAGATAAAGCACTAAAGAAAATTACGCAGGAAGAAGAAATTAGATTTTTTTGGAAGAAAAAAAAAGATTTGGTTATGTTTACAAAAGTGCTATAATAGAAGTTTTGGCAAACTTATTATGGCCAATGTTTTTGCAGTGATTTCTTGGATTGAGTATAATTTAAGGAAATTACTTTAGATAATAGAATTTGAAGGAAAGTCAAATAGGCAAATAAAAAAGCAGAATGTATGAATGTTTATGTTTTGAATATCAGAAGTTGACCATGGGCCTCCAATATGAATGTTTTTTGGTGCCATGGTCAGGTATGTGAATAACAGACTGGATAGATTATGTTTGATGGGAAAGGAGGTGACTTAATAGGGGTTATTATAGAAAGGGGTTTTTATGGACTTATTTGGGAACCTTAGGCGGCTTTTTTTTTTTTTTAGAGACTTTTCAGTATTTTTTAGTACTTCCATGGCTAGGGATGGGAGGCATATAAAAACATGAACCTGAAAACACTGTGGAATCTAAACTAGGGCAGGAGATCAGTATACCGTAATAAAAGAGTAGAAGATTTTAAGCTCATATAAATTTTGTTGTTTGCCTCTGTAAGCTGTTTCATAATGTTTTTTGGAATTAAGTAGGTTTACATAACTTAAAATTTTTACCTAAAGATTTCATGTTGCTCTGTTGATCAGGTTAAGAAAACCATAACTTCTAGTTGAATTTTTAAAATTTCCCTATAGGGGTTACATTATTTTTATCACTCCAAGCCACCAAACTACCTATCCTCTATGATAACATAACAGGAAAGCCCAAACTTGGAACTGTTATGAACTGGAATTCTTGGCATCTCTAGCTGTCTTGTTGACTTAGTAAAGGGAAAGAAGGGGGAGGAGGGGCAGGGGGTGTGCTATTCTGTTTTGTTTAATCCCTTACTTATTTAACTTGATCCAGACTTTTATATTTTCTGATTGGTATTGTGACGTGGGCATTATCATTACCTACCTCTTCTCTATAAAATTTTAACGAGTTGAGAAATGGACACAGGTATAAGGTAAGATTTAAAATATTAGCTTAATTATTGATGAAGCTGAAATGGAGAATATCTCTTGGATCCAAGGCCAAAATGGATTTTCTGACTTCCCCTCATATCGAGACATTAAAGGGAGGGGTCTGCATTGACTGGCAGGAGTCTCTTCTCTTGTAGGGATGTGAGGCACACAGGAGACAGAGGCCACCTGTTCACAGGTATATTTGGCATATTAAACGTGTCCAGTAAAGAAACATGGACCAACAGCTGATAAATTGGCACACAAATCAATTCATCCATCCTGGGGATGAACCTGTACAATTTTCTAGAAAGCTAATATATCGTAGGGCTGACAGGATCATGGGAGGAGGAAAAAGTTGACTTAACAATTGGAAATATAGTCACTTTGATTTTAATTGCATTTAGTAGTAGCAGGTGTTTGAAAATGGAAAGTAAGAACTGTGTTGCTTGGCACAGTCACTCCATAAATATTTGTTGAATGAATATAGTCATGCTACTAAAGTCAAGAAAGGATGGACACTTTCTTCTTTGCATTTTCTTTTTGCAAGTTTTTTGTGTTTCTTCAGCCTATCCCACTCTGAAGAAAACAGTCCAGTCTATGTTTTTAAGACTTCATGGAAGTGACTGTTTAAACTGCTTTGGGAAAGATTTTATTCATTCCCTGTTGTTGGGCACTGAGTGAAGTGGAGGTAAATAGGGCAGAGACCTCACCAAGCCAGGGGGAAAAAATGAAGACTAATTAGACAAAGTGAATGCAGAGATAACAGGATATTAATTCCTTCTTAGTTGCCTCTTTCCTTCTAAACACCCCATTAAAAAATGGGCAAAGGACATGAACAGACACTTCTCAAAAGAAGACATTCATGCGGCCAACAAACATATGAAAATTCTTGCCTCTTCTGTATTCAGAAGGAAAGAGGCAACTAAGAAGGAAATAAAGAAGGAAAGAGGCAGCAATATTTATATTTTGCCTTTTTCATAGTTATTTAGAAGGAAAGAGGCAACTAAGGAATTAATGATGGTAATTGTTTAATACTCTTTTCACTGTATTTTGAGATACGATGAAATAGTATTTATAGAAGACCTTAATGATAAGATTTTTGTTTTTCCTTCAATTTTTATTTTAAGTTTTGGGGTACATGTGCAGGATGTGCAGGTTTGTTACATAGGTAAATGTGTGCCATGGTGGTTTGCTGCACAGATCAACCCATCACCTAGGTATTAAGCCCAGCATTCATTAGCTATTCTTCCTGATGCTGTCCCTTCCCCCACCGCCCGACAGCCACCAGTGTGTGTTGTTCCCCACAGTGTGTTCATGTGCTCTTACTGTTCTGCTCTAACTTATAAGTGAGAACATGTGGTGTTTGGTTTTCTGTTCCTGCATTAGTTTATTGAGAATAATGGCTTCCAACTCCATCTATGTCCCTGCAAAGGATATGAACTCGTTCTTTCTTATGGCTGCATAGTATTCCATGGTGTATATGTACCACATTTTCTTTATCCAGTCTATCATTGGTGGGTATTTGGGTTGATTGCATGTCTTTGCTATTGTGAATAGTGCCACAATGAACATACACATGCATGCATACATCTTTATAATAGAATGATTTATATTCCTTTGAGCATATACCCAGTAATGGGATTGCTGGGTCAAAAGGTATTTCTGCTTTTAGATCTTTGAGGAATCACCCCACTGTCTTCCACAATGGTTGAACTAATTTACACTCCCACCAGCAGTGTAAGTGTTCCTTTTTCTCCACAGCCTCACCAGCCAGCATCTGTTGTTTCTTGCCATTCTGACTGGTGTGAGGTGGTATCTCATTGTGGTTTTGATTTGCACTTCTCTAATGATCAGTGATGATGAGCTTTTATTCATGTTTGTTGGCCCCACGAATGTCTTATTTTGAGAAGTGTCTGTTTATGTTCTTTGCCCACTTTTTAATAGGGTTGTTTGTTTTTTTCTTGTAAATTTGTTTAAGTTCCTTGTAGACTCTGGATAGTAGACCTTTGTCAGATGGATAGATTGCAAAAATTTTTTCCCATTCTGTAGGTTGCCTGTTCACTCTGATGATAGTTTCTTTTGCTCTGCAGAAGCTTTTTAGTTTAATTAGATCCCATTTGTCAGTTTTTGCTTTTGTTGCAATTGCTTTTGGTGTTTTCATCATGCAACCTTTGCCCATGCCTATGTCCTGAATGGTATTGCCTAGGTTTTCTTCCAGGGTTTTTATAGTTTGGGGTTTTACATTAAAGTCTTTAATCCATCTTGAGTAAATTTTTTATAAGGTGTAAGGAAGGGGTCTAGTTTCAGTTTTCTGCTTATGGCTAGCCCGTTCTCCTAGCACCATTTATTAAATAGGGAATCCTTTCCCCATTGCTTGTTTTTGTCAGGTTTGTCAAAGATCAGATGGCTGTAGATGTGCAGTCTTATTTCTGAGTTCTCTATTCTGTTCCATTGGTCCATTTGTCTGTTCTTGTACCAGTACTATGCCGTTTTGGTTACAGTAGCCTTGTAGTGTAGTTTGAAGTCAGGTAGCATGATGTTTCCAGCTTTGCTCTTTTTGCTTAGGATTGTCTTGGCTATTGGGGCTCTTTTTTGGTTCCATATGAATTTTAAAATAGTTTTTTTCTAGTTCTGTAAAGAGTGTCAGTGGTAGTTTAATGGGAATAGCATTGAATCCATAAATTACTTTAGGCAGTATGGCCATTTTCATGATATTATGATATTGATTCTTCCTATCCATGATCATGGAATGTTTTTCCATTTGTTTGTTTCTTCTCTGATTTCCTTAAGCAATAGTTTATGGTTTTCCTTGAAGAGGTCCTTCATTTCCCTTGTTAGCTGTATTCCTAGGTATTTTATTCTTTTTGTAGCATTGTGAATGGGAGACCATTCATGATTTGGCTCTCTGCTTGCCTGTTTTTGGTGTATAAGAATGCTAGTGATTTTTGCACATTGATTTTGTATCTTGGGACTTGGCTGAAGTTGCTTATCAGCTTAAGAAGCTATTGAGCTGAAATGATGGGGTTTTCTGGATATAGATTAATGTCATCTGCAAACAAAGATAATTTGACTTCCTCTCTTCCTGTTTGAATACGCTTTATTTCTTTCTCTTGCCTGATTGCCCTGACCAGACCTTTGAAAACTATGTTGAATAGGAGTGGTGGGAGAGAGCATCATGGTCTTTTGCCGCTTTTCAAAGGGAATGCTTCAAGCTTTTGCCCATTCGGTATGATATTGGCTGTGGGTTTGTCATATGTGTCTCTTTTTATTTTGAGATATTTCCTTCAATACATAGTATATTGAGAGTTTTTAACGTGAGGGGATGTTGAATTTTATTGAAGATGTTTTCTGTGTCTATTGAGATAATCATGTGGTTTTTGTCTTTAGTTCTGTTTATGTGATGAATTACATTTATTCATTTGCGTATGTTGAACCAACCTTGCATCCCGAGGATAAAGCCAACTGGATCTTGGTGGATAAGCTTTTTGATGTGCTGCTGGGTTCAGTTTGCTAGTATTATATGAGGATTTTTGCATCAACATTCATCAGGGATATTGGCCTGACGTTTTCTTTTTTTGTTGTATCTCTGCTAGGTTTTGGTATCAGGATGTTGCTGGCCTCATAAAATGAGTTACAGAGGAGTCTCTGCTTTTCAGTTGTTTGAAATAGTTTCAGTAGAAATTGTACCAGCCATTCTTTGTACCTCTGGTAGAATTCAGCTGTGAATCTGTCTGGTATTGGGCTTTCATTGATTGGCAGGCTATTTATTACCTCTTCAATTTCAGAACTCATTATTGGTTTATTCAGGGATTCAGTCTTGGGAGGGTGTATGTGTCCAGGAATTTATCTATTTCTTCTAGATTTTCTAGTTTATGTACATAGAGGTGTTTATAGTATTATCTGATGGTTGTTTGTGTTTCTCTTGCATCACTGGTGATATTCTCCTTATAATTTCTGATTGTGTCTATTTGATTCTTCTTTTTTTTTTTTGAGACAGAGTCTTGCTCTGTCGCCCAGGCTGTAGTGCAGTGGCACAATCTTGGCTCACTTGCAAGCTCCTCTGCCTCCTGGGTTCAAACAGTTCTCATGCTTCAGCCACCCAAATAGCTGGGATTACAGGCATGTGCCACCACGCCTAGCTAATTTGTTTGTATTTTTAGTAGAGACGGGGTTTCACTATGTTGGCCACACTTGTCTTGAACTCCTGTCCTCAAGTGATCGCCCACCTTGGCCTCACAGAATGTTGGGATTACAGGCGTGAGCCACTGTGCCTGGTCCCTTTTCTTCTTTATTATTCTAGGTAGCAGTCTATCTATTTTATTAATTAAAAAAAAAGCTTCTAAATTCATTTTTTTGTTTGTTTTGTTTTAAGGGTTTTTCTTGTCTCTATCTCCTTCAGTTCTTCTGCTAGCTTTGGAGTTTGTTTGCTCCTGGTTCTCTAGTTCTTTTAGTTGTCATGTTAGGTTGTTGATTTGAGATCTTTCTAGCTTTGTGATGTCAGCATTTAGTGCTGTAAATTTCCCTCTTAACATTGCCTTAGCTGCATCCTAGAGATTCTGATATGTTGTCTCTTTGTCTCTTTGTTCTCATTAGTTTCAAAGAAAGTCTCGATTTTTGCCTTAATTTCATTGTTTACCCAAGAGCCTTTCAGGAACAGGTTGTTCACTTTCCATGTAGTTGTGTGGTTTTGAGTGGATTTCTTAATCTTGAGTTCTAATTTGATTGTGCTGTGGTCTGACAGACTGTTATGATTTCAGTTCTTTTGCATTTGCAGAGGACTATTATGTGATCAATTTTAGAGTAAGTGTTGTGTGGTGATCAGACGAACGTATATTCTGTTGTTTTTGTGTGGAGAGTTTTGTAGACATCTATCAGGTCCACTTAATCCAAAGCTGAGTTCAGGTCCTAATGTCTTTGTTAATTTTCTGTTTCGATGTTCTGTCTAATATTGTCAGAGGGGTGTTAAAGTCTCTCACTATTATTGTGTGGGAGTCTAAGTCTCTTTGTAGGTCTCTAAGAACTTGCTTTATGAATCTGGGTGCTCCTGTATTGGGTTGCATATATATTTAGGATAGTTAGCTCTTCTTGTTGAATTAAAAACCCTTTACCACATGTAATGCCCTTCTTTGTCTTTTTCGATCTTTGTTGGTTTAAAGTCTGTTTTGTCAGAAAGTAGGATTGCAACACCTGCTTTTTTCTGTTTTCCATTTGCTTGGCAAATTTTCCTTCATCCCTTTATTTTCAGCCTATATGTGTCTTTCCATGTGAGATGGGTCTCTTGAAGACAGCATGGGTCTTGATTCTTTATCCAGCTTGCCACTCTGTGTCTTTTAATTGAGGCATTTAGCCCATTTACATTTAAAGTTAATATTGTTATGTGGGCATTTGATCCTGTCATGATGTTAGCTTGTTATTTTGCAGACTTGTTTATGTGGTTACCTCACAGGGTCACTGGTCTGTGTACTTCAGTGTGTTTTTGTAGTGGCTGGTAACGGTTTTTCCTTTCCATATTTAGTGCTTCCTTCAGGAGCTCTTGCAAGGCAGACCTGGTGGTGATGAATTCCCTCAGCATTTGCTTGTCTGAAAAGGATCTTATTTCCCCTTCACTTATGCAGCTTGGTTTGGCCCGATATGAAATTCTGGGTTAGAAATTCTTTTCTTTAAGAATGTTGAATGTTGACCCCCAATCTCTTCTGGCTTGTAGGGTTTATGCTGAGAGGTCCTCTGTTAGTCTGATGGGCTTCCCTTTGTAGGTGACCTGGCCTTTCTCTCTGGCTGCCCTTAATTTTTTTTTTTCTCCTTCATTTCGACCTTGGAGAATCTGATGATTATGTGTCTTGGAGTTGATCTTCTCGTGGAGTATCTTACTAGGGTTCTCTGGACCTCCTGAATTTGATTATTGGCCTTGTCTTGCTAGGTTGGGGAAGTTTTCCTGGATGATACCCTGAAGTATGCATTCCAACTTGGTTCTGTTCTCCCCATCTCTTTCAGGTACCCCAATCATTCATTGTTTTGGTCTTTTTACATAATCCCATATTTGTTCATTCCTTTTTATTCTTTATTCTTTTCTGCCCGTCTTCTTTCAGAAAATAGTCTTCAAACTGAGATTTTTTCCTCCGCTTGGTCTGTTCAGCCGTTGATACTTGTTATTGAATTGTGAAGTTCTCATGTTGTGTTTTTCAGCTCTGTCAGGTCAGTTATGCTCCTCTCTAAACTAGCTATTCTGGTTGTCAGCTCCGGTATTGTTTTATCATGATTCTTAGCTTCTTTGCATTGGGTTAGAACATGTTCCTTTAGCTCAGCAAAGTTCAGAACCCTACTTACTTCTGTCAATTCAGCTGTCTCAGCCTCAGCCCAGTTCTGTGCCCTTGCCGGAGAGATGTTGTGGTCATTTGGAGGAGAAGACACATTCTGGCTTTTTGAGTTTTCAGTGTTTTTGCCTTGATTCTTTCTCATCTTTGTGGGCTTATCTACCTTTGAACTTTGAGGTTGCTGACCTTTGAATGGGGCTTTTGTGGGGTCCTTTTTGTCGATGTTGTTGTTGCTTTCTGTTTTTAACAGTCAGGCCCTTCTTCCATAGGGCTGCTGTGGTTTTCCAGGGGTCCATTCCAGACCCTAATCACCTCAGTCTCTCCTGCATCTGGAGGTATCACCAGTGAAGGCTGCAGAACAGCAAAGATGGCAGCCTGCCCCTTCCTCTGGGAGCTCCATCCCAGGGGGACACTGACCTGATGCTGGCCCGAATGCTCCTTTACGAGGTATCTGGAGACCCCTGTTGGGAGGTCTCAGCCAGTTGGGAGGAATGGGATCAGGGTCCCACTTACAGAAGACGTCTGGCTGCCCTTTGGTGGAGCAGGTGTGGTGCTCTGGGGGGAACCCCTTTTGTCCAGACTGCCCTGACTCTCCAGAGCCAGCAGGCTGGAAAGGCTGTTGGCTGAACCACAGAGACAGCGGTCGCTCCTCCTCCAGGGACTCCGTCATCAGAGTTCTGTTCGTATAACCCTGGCTGGAGTTGCTGAAATTCTCACAGGGAGGCCTTGCCCAGTGAGGAGGGATGGATTAGGGTCCCACTTAAAGAAGCAGTCTGGCCACGATCTGGCACAGCAGCTGTACTGCATTGTGGGGTACTCCTGGTCTGGACCACCTGGACTTTCCAGAGCCAGCAGGCTAGCACAGCTGACTCCAACCACAGAGATGGCGGCCACCGTTCCTCCCAGGAGTTCGGTCTATGTCAGGCAGTCTCCAGCCTGCTACCACTGGCTGGCTGGAATTCCAAGCCAGTGGGTCTTGTGAGGTGCCATGGGAATGGAGCCCAGAGAACACTGCTGCCTGGTTCCTTGGATTCAGCCCCCTTTCTAGGGTAATGCATGGAGGGATCTCCTGCCTTGCACGAATTCCTGGAACTGGAGTATGCAAAACTACTGGGTCTCCGTGAGTGCCTGAGTGGCCATTCTGAGGAGACTCCACACAGCTTTGTGCTTTGGATCCTAGGCCGTGGTGGCATGGGCTTGTGAGAGAATCTCTTGATCTGTGGGTTGCAAAGATCCATGGGAGAAGCGTGGTTTCCCAAGTCAGGGCAGGGTTGCACAATCACTCATCACCTTTCTTGGCTGGTGGTGGGGGCTCTTCTGGCTCCATGCTGCATCCAAGTGGGCCATTGCCTCACCCTGCTTCTTTTCCTCGCTCTCCATGAGTCAAGCTGTTTGCCTAGTCAGTCCCAGTGCAAGAACCTGGATACCTCAGTTGAAGGTGCAGAATAAACTTACTCTTTCTTTCCTCTTTTCATTCCTCTCTGTGAGAGCTGCAGACCACTGCTACTTCCAGTTGACCGTCTTGGCCCACCCTCCGACTTTTGCATTTCTAATGATTAGATTTTAAAATGCCTTTTGATATTAGACTACCTGAAAATGGAGAATGAATTTTGTGATTACCTAGGATTCAAAATTACAAATTTGTCTTCTCTTTTCTATCAGCTGACAAGTATTTATTGAATCTGTATCATAAACAAGATACATTCATTATATCCTTTCCTCTTTGCTTCTCTATTCTAGCCCCTCTTTGCTTTCTCCTCTTACAGTTGTGTTCAAAAGTAGCTTCTGACATACACAGACTTCTTAGAAACAATTAAAATGATAGGAGTTGTTTCCCCTCCTATGGTTTTGATATGTAAAATTTGGAGAATGAGAGAAGAAAGAGCATGGAGGCTGTTCTTGAGGTTCCCTCCAAACGCACATTCCTGTTAGACCATTTCATGCCAGTTTTGGAATGATAATATTGTAGGTTTTATTTTACAGTTAGACTTAATAATGTTTTTATGGTTTTCTAAGGCCTTTGTCTTTCTCTGTAGTTAAATCTTGATTACACCTGTCAATTTCCTTTGCTGAGAAAGTCCTAAGTCAAAACTCTTTAAAGGTTACCTGTGTCCAATCAACCTCATATTTTTATTGTTCCCTGGCCCACATGTTTATAGATGAGTCAAAATGCTGCTGCCATGAAACATTTTTTCCAGTAGTATAACTACAGCTTAGTATACCTCTTCAAATCCTTTCTAGTTTCCCCTCCACTTACATATACATTAACTTTGTTAAAGTATTTCTCTCCATACCTTGATGTTGTAGGGCTTTACTTGTTCTTTCATAGACTGTATTGCATTTATCTAATAATTTAGGGATTAATAAATTTATAATGATTGCTGATTTATAAATCTGGTTTTAAACTTTGCTATTTTAAAATAAAACATGAAATCAGAAAACCAATACACAGTTGAATTAATTCTTATAAGGCAAACACCCTTGTAACTACCATCTATATCAGGAGACTAGAACTTGGCACCTCAGACATCATCCACCTGTCTGCTTCCAAACACAACCCTCTCTTGACCCCTCCCCAAAAAGTATCTACTCTTCTGAACTTTTGTAGCAGTCACGTCCTTTTTTGTATAGTTTTATCATCCACGTTTTGAAACTAGTTTTGCCTTTTTGATATGTCTTTTTAAGTTTCTCTTACTTTATAGTTTTCTTCCATTTCTTTTCTCTCTCTCGCTCTTGTTGTTTGTTTCTTTGAAGAAACCACCAGATCATTTGTTCTGCAGAGGTTCTTACAGGCTGGATTTTGCTGATTACTTTTTCATGGCTTTGTTTAGCAAGTTCCCTTATATTTTCTATAAAGTGATAGTTGGATCTAGGCAATTAATTAAATTGTTTTGCTATTTTTTGCAAAACTATTTTTTTTTTTTTTTGCATAGGTAGTGGTGCTTCTTTATCCAAAGGTGCATAAAGTGGGGTTTCCTCTTTTCATGATGTTAGCAGTCATTGATGTATAATGCCTAGATTCATAATTCATTAGTTATTACAGAATTGGGAATTTTAATTCCAGGGTTCCTTTTTTTATTTGTCAAAGTACTGTATAAAGATAATTTTTTCCTTATTTGGTCACCCAGTGGTAGTTTCTTTAGGAAATTCAGACCAAATATTTGTTCTTTCCCTTTATTTACTAGTTTACAAAATTAAAAAATGACAACGTGGCACCTTCCAAAGGTGGCCAGTTTTTTTTTTTTTTTTTTTGAGACGGAGTCTCGCTCTGTCACCCAGGCTGGAGTGCAGTGGCGCAATCTCGGCTCACTGCAAGCTCCGCCTCCCGGGTTCACGCCATTCTCCTGCCTCAGCCTCTCCGAGTAGCTGGGACTACAGGCGCCCGCCACCACGCCCGGCTAATTTTGTGTATTTTTAGTAGAGACGGGGTTTCACCGTGATCTCGATCTCCTGACCTCGTGATCCGCCCGCCTCGGCCTCCCAAAGTGCTGGGATTACAAGCGTGAGCCACCGCGCCTGGCCGAAAGGTGGCCAGTTTTAAAGAATGTTTTTCATTATGAAATTACAGATTAAACATATTTTTTAATACGTTTCAGGTCATTCTAGATGTTTTTCCAACTTTGCTGGAAGCCTCTACAAGTTATCTTCCAAGTCTTTTTGACACAACTCTAGTAGTCTTCAATACCATCTTGCTAACTGGTATGACAAGATTGGCTGGTCTTGTGCATTTCTTGCCAGAGACCTGGAGTCAGGCATTTCTCCATAAAGTCCTGCTTGCTTTTGGTAGGCAATGGTATTTCAAGACCAAAATCTGTGTGTTTGGCTAGACTTACTGCTACTGGGTTGGTCATTGTTTCCAGGTCTTTTTAGTTACTAGAGCTAGGAAACATGTGTAGGTTTGTGTTTGTATATTTTTTTAAGATTAAATGCAGAGGTTCTGGGCAATTATTTAACCTCTTGTAGCATTCTCTCATCCTGAGAATCTTATTTCTTAGCAACACATAGAATATCATAATAATTTGTTTTCTCCCATATTTCACATAAAGTGTTCTTGGAATAACATTAGCATGACATACAATATGTTTACTGAAAACAATTTTTACAAATTTTGGTTATGCTCTTTTTTTTTTTTTTAAGTTAAGCTATATCTACATTGTCACATACCTGTTACATACTATTTTCTCCTTCGCATACCTCATTTAGTTTAGGCTCTCCGTTTAAATACATATTTGATGCTTAATGCCAGTTTATATGTCATTGTCTCATCAGTCATTTTTCTTGTCTGAAGCTTATTCTGTAATAGATTCCTTAAGGAATTATGAGAACAGTATTCATTCTTTCAATTTTTGCATGTTGATGATAGCTTATCTCTTGTTTTCATACTTGAAAGTAATTGTCTAGATATGAAATCTTTGGCTCACTTTTTCTTTAACTTAAATGTATTACTCCACCTTCTGCAGGAATAAAGAATTGTTTCTGTTATAATCATTTGGTCTTTTTATCTGGATGTACAATGGATATTTTCTTTTTCTTTATAATAATTTACTAGAATATGTCTTAGTATTGATCATTCTGAGCTGATTTTCCCAGATTCGGGGTATGTTCTTTCATTATAGAGTAGCAAACTTTTTTTGTTTTTCAGAAAAGTTTTATTGAATTATAGTTTTTTATATTCTGTTCTCTTGCTTTGGTTTTCTTTTTTGTGGGGACTCCTGTTGTGCACATGTTCGAGGTTCGTTTCTTGTTTCTATATTTGTTGCCTTCTCTTGAATTATTTTTTTCTTTCTTCTATAAAAGTTTGTTTTCATTGTCTGTTTCTCTTACAACATTATGTATTGTGTATATTGACTCTTACGTTTCTCCTTAGACTTCGTCTTAAAATGATTCATTTTATAGCTGATTCCTTCCTGAGTTCCATCAGCTCATTTCCGAGTGTTTCTCACTCTGATTTATGCTATTCTTTCATATCTTGTAGCAATATTAAAATGTTTTTAAAATGTGAAATATTAGATAATTTCATCTCTGTGTGTATGATTTCTTACCATGATTTCTGGTAAGATTTCACTTCTTGTAGAAGTGTTACTCTACTCCTTATTTATTCTTTTTTTTTCTTGTAATAACTTTATGTGCGATTTGACTTCAGTCCTTTTCTGTTGCACATTTTTCCATGAAATTGGTTTTTCTAAACACTTAGCTTGATTTAAGACTTACTAATTTTATGGTTTTATAGCTCTCTCTTGTATTTGGAAGTGTTCGGAAACATGGCTGCTTATTTTCTGAGATTTCTTTCCTTTATTCCCTCTCTCCACTTTCAAAATTACCCTTTCCTAAAGTGTACTATTTGGTGTTTTTTAGTATATTCACAGAGGGAGAAACCATTACCACTATCTTACTTTAGAAGATATTTATCACCCTCATAAGAAACACCATACTTATTAATAGAACTCCTCATTTCTCACTTCTTCCAGCCCCTGGCACCCACTCATCTACCCTGTCTCTAGATTTGCCTATGTTGGACATTTGATATAAATGGAATTACACAATATATGATCTTTTGTGACTGGCTTCTTTTACTTAGCATAATGTTTTCTAAGTTCATCATTTTGTAGCATGTTATCAGTACAGTCATTTGCTGCGTAACAGAGTTTCAGGGCCAGGCACAGTAGTTCATGCCTATAATGCCAGCACTTTGGGAGGCTGAGGTAGGAGGATCATTTGAGCCCAGGAGTTTGAGACCAGCCTGGGCAACATAGTGAGACTACATCAGAAAAAATAAAATAGCCAGGCATGGTGGCATGCGCCTGTGGTCCCAGCCATTCAGGAGGCTGAGGTTGGAGGATTGCTTGAGTTTGAGAGGTTGAGGCTGCAGTGAGGTGTGATCGCACCACTTCCAGCCTGGGCAACAGAGCAAGACAACCCTATCTCAAAAAATCTAAAACAAAAAAAAAAAAAACGACATTTCCGTCAACAATGGATCGCATGTACAATGGTGGTAATTTCTGTCACCTAGTAACATCATAGACCTTCCAGTAGGACAAGATGTGGAGGTGGAAGATAGTGATATTGATGATTAACCCTGTATAGGCTTAGGTTCAGGCTCATGTGTGTGTTTCTATCAGTTTTTAGCAAAAAAAAAAAAAAAAAAAAAAAAGAAAAAAAAAAAAAAGAAAAATTTTTTTCAAGTAAAATAAAAATTTAAAATTAAAAAACACTTGCAGAATAAGGATATAAAGAAAGAAAATATTTTTGGACAGCTGTACAACATGTTTGTCTTACAAGCTATGTATTATTACAAAAGAGTCAAGAAGTTTTTAAGTTAAAGCTTATAAAGTAAAATAGTTACAGTAAGCTAAGGTTAATTTATGATTGAAGAAAAATAAATTTAGTGTAGCCTAAGTGTGCAGTATTTATAAAGGTTGCAGTAGGGTGTAACCTACTGCAAACTTTCACATTCACTTACCACTCACTCAACTTCATTTCTATAAGCTCCATTCATGGCAAGTGCCCTATACAAATGTACCATATTTTGTCTTTTATAACATTTTTACTGTACTTTTTGTATGTTTAGATATGTTTGGATATGCAAATGCCCTTGTGTTACAGTTGCCTACAGTATTCAGTACAGTAACATGCTGTATTGGTTTGTAGCCTAGGAGCCATAGACTATTTTTTAAAATTTTTTGTGTGTACATAGTAGGTGTGTGTATTTATGGAGCACATGAGATATTTTGATACAGGCAAGCAACGTGACATAATAACATCACAGAGAATCAGGTCCCCATCCCCTCAAGCATTCATCCTTTGTGTTACAGACAATCCAGTTACACTCTTTAAGGTATTTTAGAATATACAATTAAGTTATTGTTGACTATAGTCACCAGTTGTGCTATCAAATAGTAGGTCTTTCTCTATTTTTTTTGGTACCCATTAACCATCTCCACCTCCCCCGACCCTGCAATCAGCTATTCCGTATAGCCTAGGTGTGTAGTAGCCGAAATCACTTAGGTTTGTGTAAGTACACTCTGATGTTCCTACATGGACAGATTTGCCTAACGATTCATTTCTCAGAACATAGCCCCATCGTTAAGTGTCACATAAACTGTACTTTGTTCCTTTTTATTGCCAAATATTCCATTGCGTGGATGTACCACATTTTGTTTATCCATTCATCACTTGGTGGATACTTGAGTTGTTTCCACTTTTTGTCTATTGCGAATAATCCTGTGGTCAGACCCGGTGGCTCACGCCTGTAATCCCAGCACTTTGGGAGGCCGAGGTGGGCAGATCACCTGAGGTCAGGAGTTTGAGACCAGCCTGGCCAACATGGTGAAACCTCGTCTCTACTAAAAGTACAAAAATTAGCTGGATGTGGTGGTTGGGCGCCTGTAATCTCAGCCACCCGGAAGGCTGAGGTAGGAGAATTGCTTGAACCGGAGAGGCAGAGGTTGCAGTGAGCTGAGATTGTGCCATTGCACTCCAGCCTGGACGACAGAGCAAGACTCCATCTCAAAATAATAATAATAATAATAATAATAATGCTGTGAACATTCATGCACAAGTGTTTACATGGACAGACATGTTTTAGTTCTCTTGATTATATACTTAGTGTAATTACTGGATCATATGGTAGCTTTATGTTTAACCTATTAAGGATCTGCTAAACTTTTCCAGAGTGGCTACAACATTTTACAGTGTCACCAGCACTGTATGAGGGTTCCAATTTCTCCATCTCCTCAGTAACACTTGTCTTTTATTTTAGCGATCCTGGTGAAGTGTTGTAAAGTGGAATCTCGTTGTGGTTTTTATTTTGCATGACTAATGTTGAGCATCTTTTCATATGCTTATTGGCCACTTGTATATCTTCTTTGGAGAAATGTCTATTCAAATTCTTTGTCTCTGTTTTTTTAGTTTTTTTTTTTTAATTGAGTAGTAACATTCCTTTATATATTCTGGATTCAGATCCATGATTTGTAAATATTTTCTCCTACTCAGTGGATTTTTCACTTTCTTTATGGTATCCTTTGAAGCACAAACGTTCTTAATTTTGATGAAGTATCATTTTTTTGATCTTCTGGGTCATGCTCATGGTGTCATAAGAAATCAGTGCCTAACCTTAGTCATTACTCCTGTCCCTTCCCCTCTACCCCACCTGCTCTTCCCAGACACGAATCCGCTGCTCTTTCCCCTTCGGTACTTGGAGCTTTCTGCGGCCCCTCCCTTCCCCAGGTCCAGCTCCGCTTGCAGTATCCTGCCCTCCTCCCCCACCGGCCTGCAGCAGCAGCACCAGGACCATGCTCTTCCATTCCTTTTTCAATCCCTGTGGGCAAGGATGTGGACCTGGAACTCAAGAATGACTTGCATATCTGTGGACCCCTCCATTCTGTGGATCAGTATCTCAACATCAGATTAACTAACATCAGCATTACAGACCCTGAGAAATACCCTCACATCTTCATTCGGGGCTTAGTGGTCCAATATGTGCAGTTGCCAGCAGACAAGGTCGACAAAGTTGCTGCAGAATGCAGCAAGGAAGGAAGCCCTATAGCAGAAACAGTGATGGCTCCTCCTCTTCCTCCTCCTCTTCCCTTCCCTCTTCCATTGCTGACCCATAACCCCAAGTCCCAGCCTAGGACCCCTGACCGTGAATACTTGATGCAATTTTGTTTCATTGGTGTTTTTTCGTCGTTGTTGTTTTAACTAGTGAGTGTGTGTGTATGTGTGTGTGTGTGTTTAAGGGATGACTGGATGAGAGGGATAATAGGGAACAGCTCTCCTTGTTGAGAAGGGGAGGATAATTAGGCTGGGAAATTTCAAAGCCTTCCTAGTCCTCAGCATCTGCCTTTCTCACTACTTCCCTAGAGATGGTGGGAGAGTTTCCTAGGTCTTTCCAGGGCAGCATGTGATTCATTTTGGGGATGGAAGAAATCTGTACCACATCAGGAATAAAATTTACGATGCAAAAAACAAACACTCCTGTGTTTTTTTCTAAGAACTTTATAGGGTTAGCTCTTACATTTAGGTCTGTGATCCATTTTGAGTTAATTTTTTTAATAGTGTGAAGCATAGGTGTCCAACTTCATTCTTTTGTACGTGGATATCCAGTTGTCCTAGCAGCAGTTTGAACTCTTCCCTGCTTTTATCTGGACTTCATTTTCCTTTATCTGGAATGTCCCTGTTCTGCTCTATTTGGATTATCTTCTGAGTTTTCCTTAGCATGAAGTTTTACCTGGGAGAGGGATTTGGCTGGTTAATATTAAGAATTCATAGCCACTCATGTTCCTCTTAGACCTTACAGTAGACCTCTTGTACTCACTCACTATTGGAGTGTGCAAATCCCTCCCAGTTCAGCTTCTGTTCAGCATTTTTTTTTTGTATGAGTACTTGTTGGTTATTTTGGAATTTTCAGGACATCGAGATATTCCTCTGCTTCCTTCTGCACAGATGCTGATAATTCATATGGTCTTGTAGTTGTCAGTGGCTTCTTACTACCCACTTGTATTTTGGGGCTCATGGAGATACTCCATCACCTGGTTTTATTGTAGCTGTTGTAAATGGGTTTTGGTTTGACCTTCCTAGTTACTCTATGTTTTTATGGAGAGAGTTGAGGAAATTCGTAAATTACACCAATGCCGGTACCATCTTTCAAGAATCCTCGTAATTATGTTTCTTAATCTTGACATTGACATTTTTCCGCTTTCCTCACTAGACACTCTAAGGTTAGTTATATGTTAATTTATTAAACTAAAATACAGTAAGTTATATAGGTATAGATGTACAGCTGTTTATACTGTGTACTAAAACTAATGTGTCTCTTCATATCATATATTTTGATACCTAATCAATTCCCTAATTTTGGAAATATGGCTATTTTGTTAAAAACTTCCCCTACCAGGGTGGATATATCTAATGAATCTTAATAGTTCCTGTATTGTATGTTTGTATATATACATACAAACACACACGCACACTTCCTCTCTCTTTCTCTGTCTCTCAGCTTTGACACCCAAAGAGTGGCTAAGGTTTTCAGTTGAATAAAAATATTTCTTTTTAAAAAGTTTATTTCTAGAAGTCATTATTGAGGTTGGGGCAATTATCTTGAAGAGGATCAGTTCCAAAGTTATTTTCTATTTAGAGTAAATTGGAAGATTAAGCTGTAAATGTTTGCTGGTAGCTTATGCATTCGTATATATCTTTTTGTATTTATGGAAGAAAAGATATTGAAGCCCTATTCTCGGGGCATTTTCTGCCTCTTACGTTTAATACATTTTTCTAATAACTAACAAAATTTTTGTATGCTTACAAAAATAATAGTCATGTACGTTAATGGAAGAAGAAATCAAAGGTTTCTGTGTCTTTTTTTTATGGTTACTTGTCAGCAATTGACATTTTTATATGCTTTGGAGTCATACCTTATAAAACCTGCCTAGGATAGTAATCCCACAAATAAACTTTCTGAGTCTGGTTGAAAATTAAAGTGTTGATAATGACACTTTGGCCAGGCACGGTGGCTCACCTGTAATCGCAGCACTTTGGGAGACTGAGATGGGCAGATCACTTGAGAGGCCAGGAGGTTGAGACCAGCCTGACCATCGTGGCAAAACTCCGTCTCTACCAAAAAATACAAAAATTATCCAGACCTGGTGATGTGCATCTGTAGTCCCAGCTACTTGGGAGGCTGAGGCACGAGAGTCGCTTGAACCTGTGAGGCAGAGGTTGCAGTGAACCAAGATTGTGTCACTGCTCTCCATCCTGGGCGATAGAGCGAGACTCTGCCTCAAAAAAAAAAAAAAAAAAAAAATGTTGATAATGACACTTTAATTTCTACCCCCAGAGATGTTTCATCTCTTTTGGTTCCTGGTAAAGAATACTGATCTGGGAATCAGGAGACCTGGGTTCAGTTCAGTTATAACACGACATCCTGACTTTCCTATTTGCTCAGTTGACTTCTGTGGTTGTGGTAATTTCCCTTGTCCATGAAGTGAGAGGGTTAGAGTACATGGTCAGTAATAACTTTTTTTACAAGGATTCTTTAACTCTGTAGTGAGAGAATCATATTTAATTCATCTTTTTGTTCTTTAGCAGCCAGAACTTATTTTTGAATACTTACTGTGTCAGTAAATTGTGATTATCATTGATAGTGTAGAGACCATTGAATAATTGAAATGACAATATAGTAAGGGAGCGTTGACAAGGAGATATTTTTGTCCTTCATTTGTTAATAATGGAATTCATATGTGTTTTAATAAATGATGTTTCCCATTGGTCATGATGACCAGTGTTTGGCAATGTGTTTATTTTTATTACTATATACTTACTGGGCATTTATAGCTTTTATAAATTATGCAGCTAAGGGAAGTTGTAGTTTGAAGGAAGACTGCTCTGTGAAGACAACTTGGAATATCTAACTTTTGTATTGCTAGGTACATGTTGGATATATTTTTATAAAACATTTTATATTCAGTGAATATCAAGCTAAAAAGATAGGTATAATTTATTCAGTTTTTTCATTTTAGGGTTAAGTGCATGCCTGAATTATAGAAACCTTAATTAGAAAACAAACAGCACAATTATTAAATACTTCCTAAAAGAAAAAAATATTTTAAGATACAAATTCTCTATTACCCATCATCCTAATTTGGAGATAACTTAGACACTAAGGTTAGGATTCTTAGTCATGTCATTTTTATAAATAGAGTTCTAATTTTTGCTCAGAGCAGATAGCTCTCCTTCACATTATGTCTGACTTGAGTGTAATTCTTGGTATTCAAAAAGAGTAAAGAGAAATTATAACTTGTCAATATCAATTTGGGTAATACATTTTGGGTAATAACTTAATATTTACTTTTGAGTTAATTTATAGGGAAAGCCTAGGAGACTGTTCTGAGTGGCATTGTTTAATATCTTTCTAGGAAACTCATCTGTAGCAGGCTAACGGAGGCCTATTCTTTAGATAAGAAAGCCACAGATAAGAATGCCTTACAATTTGTTTAAGATTTTACATTTTACTAACAATTTACACATTTATTACTCGTTTGCTCTTTACAGCAAACTTATATTGACTGAGATTAGATTTATATGTAAGTGGTTTTCTTTTCGAGCAGTGCAATTGGTATGGTATTTTTAATCTTGATTTCTAATGTTCATTGCTGGTATATAGAAACATAATCAGTGTTTGTATTTTTGTCCAGTTCTGTGACCTTACTGAATTCACTTATTATTTCTAGAAGTGTGTGTGTGTGTGTGTAGATTCATTGGGATTTTCTGTGTAGACAATCATGGGGACAGTTTCTAACCTCCGTGCCTTTTACTATTTCCTCCCCCTCCCCCCCCCTCCTCCTCCTCCTCCTTCTCCCTCTTCTTCTTCCTCCTCTTCCTCTTCTTCTTTTTCTTCTTCTTCCTCTTCTTCCTCTTCTTCCTCTTCCTCCTCCTCCTCTTCTTCTTCTTCTTCTTTCTTCCTCTTCTCTCTTCCTCTTTCTCTTCTTCCTCTTCCTCCCTCCTTCCTCCTTCTCCCTCCTTCCTTCTCCCTCTTCTTCTTCTTTTTTTTTTCTTGCTTATTGCACTGGCTAGAATTTCTAGTGGTAAGAGCATATGTTCTTGTCTTGTTCCTGGTCTTAGGGGAGATGCATTCAATCTTTCTTCATTAAGTATAATGTTAACTGTAGGGTTTTTGTAGATGTTCTTTGTGAGGTTGAGGAAATTTTCCCTATTTCTATTTTTCGGAGAACTTTTCATGACTGTTGAATTTTGTCAGATGCTTTTTTTGAGTCCACTATTACGATTCTGTGATTTTTCTTCTTTATCCTGTTACTGTGGATTACACTGATTGATTTTCAAATGTTGAACCAACCTTGCATCTTGGAATAAATCCTACTTAGTCATGGCATATAAATCTATATATTGCTGGATTCTATTTTCTAATATTTTCTTAAGGATTTTTACATCTATATTTGTAAACAATATTGATCCGAAGTTTTCTCTTTTGGTACTGTCCTTTTCTAGTTTTGGTATCTCAGTAATACTGGCTTCATAAAATGAATTGGGACATGTTCTCTCCTATTTTGTGATGGAGATTATGTTGAATTTGTGTTCATTCTTAAACATTTGGTAGAATTTCCCAAGGTTGCTCCCAACCTCCAACAAACATTTGTTCTGCTTCTTGTTACCATAAATTAGATATGACTTTCCTCAAATTTCTTTATAACACGACATTCTACAATGTGTGTGTGTGTGTACACTCGGATTGTTTTGTGGCCGGCACTCATTCAGCAAAATTTTTGATATTCATCTTTGTTGTATACATCAGTAGTTTACTCCTTTTTACTGCTGAGCAGTATTCTGTTGTGTGGATATGCTACAAATTGTTTATCCATTCACCTGTTGATGGACATTAGAGCTTTGTTCAATCTTTGGCTGTTACAAAGTTGTAGTCAAGTCTTTGTGTGGACATAAGCTTTTTTCTGTTTTCCTTTTTTTTTTTTTTTTTTTTTTGAGACAGAGTCTCGCTCTGTCTCCCAGGCTGGAATGCAGTAGTGCGATCCCCGCTCACTGCAACCTCCGCCTCCTGGGTTCAAGCAATTCTCCTGCCTCAGCCTCCCAAGTAGCTGGGACTACAAGCACGCACCACCACCCCTGACCAATTTTTGTATTTTTAGTAGAGATGGGTTTTCACCATGTTGGCCAGGCAGGTCCCGAACTCCTGACCTCAGGTGATCCGCCTGCCTCAGGCTCCCAAAGTGCTGGGATTACAGGTGTGAGTCACTGCGCCTGATCTTCTTTTTTCTTTTTGAAACAGAGTCTTGCTCTGTCACCCAGGCCGGAGTGCAGTGGCTTCATCTCGGCTCACTGCGGCCTCTGCATCTCTGGTTCAGGCAGTTCTCCTGCCTCAGCTTTGAGTAGCTGGGATTATGAGTGCATATCACCATGCCTGGCTGCCTTTTTGTTTGTTTTTTCATCATGTTGTGCTTTGTGAAGCACAGCAATGGAAGCACTTTTTAAAAATGATTTTTAGTTTCTAAATTTTTAGTTACAGTGTCAATAATATGGGATTTGGACATAGAGCCTCCAGATACTTGATACATGTTTACGTGAATGTTTCTTTTCGGGGGAAATATGTTTCAAATTCTAGACAACAATTGGGTAGTCAACCTGTTTTTCACCTCTAGAATGTTCACATGTGGCCCAGATTAGTTGCTACAGTGAGACAATCCTGCAGCGCCTTTTCTCTTCTGGTATTATGGATTCCAAGCTGGCCTATTTAAAATACTGTTGTCAAAGAGAGTTGTAATCCTCTAAGTACTTGGTTATTTAGAACTCAGTTACCTTTTTTCTTTTAGTAGCCCAGGAATAGCGTTTATTCTTTGCATTGCTGTGAAGTTTCCTGAATACACATGTGCTAGTGCCCAATCATCAGTTGTAATTTAAAGCAGTGGTTTCATATATACAGATTTCCACTCAAAAATTGGTTTTTCTTTGCCATTCCACAGTACCTTCTCCAGGCAAATTCCGTTCCCCCGCAGCACCATCTCCTTTGGCTCTTCGGCAACCAGTGAAAGCATTTAGTAACCATGGTTCTGGTTCTCCTGGTAGCCAAGAAATAACACAGCTCACACAAACCACCTCCTCACCTGGGCCTCCTATGGTTCAGAACACAGTCTCAGCAAATCCTCCCAGCAATATCAACAGCGCTACTCTAACCAGACCCGCAGGGACAACTGCAATGAGAAGTGGCTTGCCCAGACCCAGTGCCCCTTCTGCTGGGGGCATACCAGTGCCTCGCAGCAAACTTGCACAGCCTGTTCGCAGGTAAGTGGCAGATGTTCTGTTTCAGCATTCTTGAGTACCTGAAAGTGGATAGATTGGAATGAATTAGCTTCATCCCTATGTTTGATAGTAAACAGAAAGTCATGGTGGATTCCCACCAGAGTTCTAGTACCATTTGAATAAAACATTACTACATTGTTTTTAAGAAATCCTCATTTGGGACTTTTACCAGTTTGGTTCAGATTAAATTTGTCCAGTTGCCTGACATGAGTAAGCATCTCAGAGGACCCCTACAAAAAAATTGTTAGAGCCACTCAATTTGATTGTGATATTCATTCATTTTGAATAGAATTATATTCAATAAAGATGATAAAGGTATATTAGAATATAGAGTGATATTTAAGATAAAACTTCTAGCTACCAAGTCTGAGTATAATCTATAAGCATGGTTTTCAAACCCTTATTCTACAATTCAGAATTATCTGAGATTTATATAAATGTAGGGTCTAAGTTTTACCTTCAGAGAGTCTAACTTAGTGGATCTGGTATGAGGCCCAGAATCTGTGGGTGTGCTAGGTATTTTGTTGTTGTTTTGTTTTGTTTTGTTTTTGTTTTTGTTTTTGTTTTTTGAGACGGGGTCTTGCTCTGTCTCCCAGGCTGGAGTGCAGTGGTGCAATCTCGGCTCACTGCAGCCTTGACCTCCCAGGCTCAAGCAATCCTCTCACCTCAGCACCCCTGTAGCTGGGGCTACAGGCATGCACCACCATGCCTGGCTAATTTTTGTAGAGATGGGGTTTTCACCATGTTGCCCAGGCTTGTCTGGAGCTCCTCAGTTCAAGTGATCTGCCTGCCTCAGCCTCCCAGAATGCTGGGATTACAGGTGCTGGTTTTTTTGTTTGTTGTTTGTTTGCTTAATCTTCAGATGATTCTGAATCAGACAGGTTGGGAATGATGCATCTGTAACCTTTCAAGAATGGGATTACCGCCATCAGTAAACTTTGGTGTCAAATATAATTAAACTGGAAGTATCACTGTGCTAAATAAGTAAATGCTTGCTTTGTTTAATCTTCATAACATTAAATGAGTAGGTATTCTTATTTCTACTTTTCAAAAGAAGATGTTGAAATGTAATGGAATTAAGTAATTTGCCTAAAGCCACATAGCTAATAAAACTATGAGTTGCAAGTATGTCTGACTTCGGAGCTCTTTTAATCACTGCACCATACTGCCTTTCTAGTGATGCTGACACTGAGCTTCTAATACCACATTCATCATTCTGCCTCTCAAAATAATAAGTAAATGATAAGGCTGGTTATCTGTGTGCTTGGAAAAGGTGAGACCATCTTTTCCTTTCTTTGATCTAATAGCTATGTTAACAAAATGGGAAGTCATCTGGTGCCCAGTAAAACTTGGAAGTTGTGAAAATGCAGAGTGTGGGGAGGTTGTACTAATACCTATTTAGAGCTTTTGCCTTGGTACAGCCTCCATGGGATCGTGATGGCACCTGAAGAGTAATTAATATATGTGTGAGATAGTATGGTAATATTTCATAAAGACATTTATCAAATTTTAATTACAAAATTGCTTTATTACAGATCCTTGCCAGCTCCTAAAACCTATGGTAGCATGAAAGATGACAGTTGGAAAGATGGCTGTTACTGACCAGCAAAGACAAGAATGCAGAGGTCCACGGCTTCATGGATACCCTTCACCAGGCTAAAAAACAACTTTTATATGCAGACTGTTCAGATAAGACTCTTGGGATTTATAAAATCCCAGCCCTCTCTGTCTTAATTAGCACAAACCGACAGAGATCATCAAACAGCACTTTAATGACATTTAACATCAGATGTGTTTGGTAATCATACAATCACTCTCCATAGAATCACTTTTAGTTTTGTTTAATAGAAACTAGGTTGATTTTTTAAAAATATTTGACAGAGGCCAATATCTGGGCAAATACTTAATGGATGCCAAAGAGAAATGCCCATTTGTAAATGAGAAAAATGCCCATTTGTGCACAAGAAAATGGTGAATTCAGGCTATCCAAAACTTCACATTCAACCTAATTTACTGTATAAATAGTATCAATAAATATTTGTGTTAATGAGAACTAAATTCTGACTAATTATCTAAAGTGTTTCACTAGTACACCAGGAAACTACAGATTGAGATTGGGGGGTGGGAGGAAAGAAACCTGGGCTAGAGATTTGAAACATTACTAAATTTAGGAGAATTTCAGAAATTATTTTTGCAGGTTCATTAGAAAAATTGTCATTTAATCTTAAGTTTTGGATGTAGCTCACATATCGCCACCACCAGATAGTGTTAGAGCATGCATCCATCATGGTGCATTGACACATCAAACTTTTGTGTGTTTGTTTGGATTGCCAAAAGGGCTTAAAATCAGTTGTACAATCTTTCTAAACTTTATAGTTCCTGGCTCAGGAAAGATGGCCTTTGCTATTGAAGCCAACTTCTTCACATGCTGTTATCTTTACAGAACTAAGAGATCTTTTTCTATTAGCAGGTTTTCATGATAGGAAAGAACAAGTAGTGCGTGTCTTTATTCTTGATACAACACCACCTCAGTGCTTGCAACCTGGAACAAAACCATGCAATGAGAGAGAGGGGGAAAAAATCTATGCACTTAACCTACAAAATCTCTGGTGATGACAGTTGTATTGTTGCTATTACATGGCATAACGGTCTATTATGTGGTAGGAAAATATAGCCTGCTAAATCCTACCTAAGTTGATCCACTTTAAACTGAGTAACTGTATAAAACATCTATTGAAAATTCTTTTCCTTTTGACTTAGATTCTGCCTTACATCAATTTTTGCATTTTTGGTAACCCTACTACATATAACTCTAACCTGATAAATACTTGCTCTCTAATGGCTCTTAATATATCCTTGAAATCGGCTATTTCGGTTTTATCAGACTATTACCAGAGTAAAACTTCCTTCTATAGCAGGCCTCTCATTTTTTATTATGAGGTCTGTTTTTAAATACTTAATTTGAACAGCTCTAAGATATTGTCACTTAGGTCATCTAAAAGCTTTTAGAGATTTGAACATAAGTTCATTTCCTGTTAATCAAAGACATTCCGTAAGTTGGCAAAAGAAATTGGGAGAGAGAAATAGAAGGCTTGATATTCAGGACAGCATTAAGGTTGATAAGTTGAGAGAATGATAAAAACTTAAAACCAGGACCTCCATTCTGTCATGACTGACACCATGGTAGTCTGTCAGCTTGACCAGTGGAGAGTCATTCATTTAGCACAAGCAGCTGGAGATTTAAACTGCCAGTACTATGTATTTGGTGTATAATGCAAGGAAGAAACGTTATCTTTGAATTTGAGGGTGATGGGGTGGGTCAGGAAAGGATGGCGCCAGAATTCTACATGATAATGAACTAAAAAATGTTGCTTTTCAGAGGAAGATAAAGCATCTTCTTTTGGGAGGGGGGTATCTCATGTCTAAGTAAGTAAAAGAAAGAAGTAGCTACTGTCTCTTTTAAAAACCACGTACAAAACAAAACAAGTCTCAGTTTTCAGTGCAACATTTCAAAAAATATATATGCTGCAATCTAATAATTAAAAGGAATTTTACCTATTATGAAACACATTACATTTTTTAAGTTAGATAATCAGTTTCAAAAGGAGTATTCAGGTTGTTTAACTTTGTTTTTAAATGGCTGCATCAGAAAAAAAAGTCTATTTTTTTTTTATTAAAATATTTCATCACTTGTTAAAACGTATTTTGGATCTGAGTTTGGTAAAGTATTATTTTACCTGCTGTTGTACTACCACAGACTGTTGACTTTTAGTTTCTTAAAGAGAAAAATTGCCTTTTTACTAGAAAGCCTTTGTATATCGCAGTTTTTCTGTTTGGGAAAACCTAAGGATTTACTGTGGTTAGTCTTACAGAAGAAATGTGGATTTGATAAACTAGTGCCTATGATTTTAACTTATGTTTGATATATAGTAGTAAGGGTTTTATGAATGTTGATTATTTTGTGCCAACAGCCCAGAATTGTCACTTATATGTAAGCAGAAAACAATGAGCTCTGCTTCCAAAGTTATTTAATTTTCTCAGTGTTTGAATGTTATTTTTTGTAAGTGTGTTAATAAAAGTGTAAAGAATTGGAAAAAATATAAATATTCTTAACTCAAGCATTTGCTGGATCATTTTTCTACAAAACTTGTTTGTACAATATAAAACACTCTCTGAAGAGTTGACTTTTTTTCAGTTTCGTATCCTGGAAATCACATTTTGTAAAACTGGGGACCATTCATAATTGTCAGATACTTTTTACAATTATCTCAATACATCACTTTTATAAAAAAAAAAGTTTTTTTGAAAGAAAATTAGATACATATGTGGCCCCAGATGTTTGTATAACTCTAGAATGATCTAGACTATGTATGTTTAAATTAACTTTTTATTGAATGTACAGGTGTCCATTTTTGACGTTATGCATGGTCCTTTTAGATCACATGACGTTTGATTTGCAAACATTTCTATAGCCGAACTTGTATATGTGGTTGCCTCCTTAATAAACAGCCTGACCATAATGTTTATTATTAAATTTATATTCTTTTTTTAAGTGTTTAATTAATCTCTGGATATGGTAAGATTCCTTTTTTCCTCTCAGTTGCCTACAACTTGGTTTTAATAAATTACTTAGTTGAGTTTTTCTTTAAACACGGAAACCCAAATCATATTGCCCTTTCAGATTTAGTTTTCGTGGGGTCGGATTATGTCTTATATTTCTCTGTCAGAGTTATTTCATATATGGATTTTACTTGAAGGAAATTTATAGTTTACTCTAACTTGATTTGTTCTTGGAACTTTTTCACCTGCTGTGAATTGAGACCTAGTTATAAAAAGCTAGCATTTGCCTAGATCATAACTATATATGATATCTAGTTAGAAAAAAACAAGCAAAAAGCTATTACAAGTTTCCAAGAGGGACAGTTAATTGCATTTTCATACCAAATGCGAATATTTAGGTGATCACATGCATCTTTCCTTGTATGGATGGAAAAATCAAGAATTGTACACCGTTTAATGAGTTCTCCATATTCCTTTAGGAGATATTTGCTTTGCAATTACATGTTACAATTAGAATAATTACAATTAAAATAATATTACATGTGACAATTAGATTAATACTGATGAGAGGGAAAAAAGACACCCTTCTGTTTTTTTCTCTCAAGCCAGTCTAAAAACTTGAAGAGCCATTTAAAATTAAATGTCATTATATTTGTATTATAAATCAATACATAAGTTTAAACCTGTTACATACTCAGTGCAACAGAAAAACCCATATGGAGGTTCAACCACTAATGTATTTTGAATGATCCTAAATATAAGTCTTGGGTGGCTAAATGGCCCTCTGCTTTACCAGCCTGAAAATGAAACCGATTATATTCATTGGCCTTATTTACTATAATACAAATTGGTTAAAACTATGTTAACTGAATGCCAGTTTGAAACAAATTATCTACATTAAGTCATCTTAATGTTTTCTCTTTAAAAGAAAGAAAAAAATCTGTTTCTTCTGATTTCGAAAGTAATAGAAATTCATTGCTGTAGAACATAAACTAAAAATATTAAAAAGTATAAAGGTGAAAAATGATAGTTGTCCGCAATCCCATAATCTGGAAATATTGAAGTACTGTCCTTAACATGATTATAACATGTTAAGTGGAAGGGTAGAAGGTCTTTTTTTTTTTTTAATGAGAAAATGTTTATTTTAAATAAGAAATGTTTCTTATGTAAAAATGTTGACATGAGTTTGCTTTTGCACAGAAGTATACATTAACTGCTATTGAAAGCTTGGCATTTATCTTAATTCCTGATTTTAGATATTTCTTGATAAAAGTATCATATGGATTGTTTGTATTGTTTATAACATTAATTGGTTTTTTACAATTTATACTTTTTTTTTTTTTTTTTTTTTTAAACAAATCTTGCTCTGTTGCTCAAGCTGGTGGAGTGCAGTGGCATGATCTCGGCTCACTGCAACCTCTGCCTCCCAGGTTCAAGCAATTTCCCTGTCTCAGCCTCCCAAGTTGCTGGGACTACAGACGCATGCCACCATGTCCAGCTAATTTTTGTATTTTTAGTAGAGACCAGGTTTCACCATGTTTGTCAGGCTGGTCTCAAACTCCTGACTTCATGTGATCTACCCACTGTTGTACCTGCTGTTGTGTTTTTTACCTGCTGTTGTACTTCCACAGACTATTGACTTTTAGTTTCCTAAAGAGAAAAACTTTTTTTTTTTAAGAGATGGGGTCTCACTATTTTGCCCAGGATGGTCTCGAACTGCTGGGCTCACGCGATTCTCCCACCTCAGCCTCCCAAAGTGCTGAGATTACAGACATGAGTCACCACGCCCAGCCTCTATACATATTGAAATTTGAGAAATATATAATAAATTATAAAGAAGAAAAAGTACTTAATTCAATAGGTAGTCAGCAACTTGAATTTGAAGATAATGTCTTTGTTTCTTTTTCCTTCTAAAATTGTAATCATTTATGCTTGACAGTAACTTTTTCTTAAGTCTGAATTCATAACTACCATGATTTAGATGGATTCTGCTGCTACAAAAAAAAAAAGCCATTTAGTTCTGGAAAGAGTTTATAAATATTCTAAAACTTTACCAAACTATATCATTGTAGTCCTTCATATCGTATCCTTTATTGATACTTGAATGCCCCCCACCACCACCCCGCCTTCCATCTACCATGAATTGACCGTATTGATTGAGTACAATGCCAGTTTTAAACTACCTTTAAAGAAATAACAGGCACAACCACATAAAGAGTTAAGCTAGTCTCCAGTAGAGTTCTTAAACTTGATTACCCGAAAGGCTGTTAAAACAGATTTCTGCACTGTGTTCCCGAGCTTTTCTATGTTTACATATGCAAATGCTTACCATTCTATGTACCTTTCTATGTACCTTTTCTGTGTTTAGATATGCAAATACCATTGTGCTACATTCGCCTACGATATTTAGTGCAGCAACATGCTGTACAGGTTTGTAGCCTAGGGCTATATATTGCCTGGGTGTGTAGTGGGCAGTCATCTAGGTTTGTGTAAGTACACTCTGATGTTCCCACAAGGGTGAACTCACCTAACAATGCATTTCTCAGAATGTATCTGTGTCAAGCGACACATGACTGTAATATCACCTAACAATGCATTTCTCAGGATGTATCTGTGTCAAGCGACACATGACTGTAATTTAGTTTTGCCTACCTTTGAACTTTATATAAGTAGAACCATACAATTTGTATTTTTTTCTTCTTTGAGGGTACTTTTTTCTTTGAAAGCTAAAAATGATTTTCTCTTAGTCGCTAAACAAAAATAATGTGAGATTCACCCATGTCGCTGATGTCATTGTAATTTGTTCATTTTCATTGCTGCTGTTACATGCCGTTGTATAAATATATCCCAGTTTGTCCATTCTAATTCAAGGACAGTTGTGTTTCCAGTTTGGAGCTCTTAAAGTAATGCAGTTTCGGATTTCAGTGTAGTCAAAATGGCATAAGCCCACTGAAGCCTCTCCCACTGACTAAAAATTCTGTACAAAATGTAAAAGACAACTGAGAACACTGGGGGTGGGGTGGGGGGTAACAGTAGGATTGAAGATGGAGTCAAACCTGGAGAAAAGACCCAAACAAGGGTGAACTCATTTCTCCCCTCTTCTTTCTTTACGCTGAGCCAAGGGAGAGCACCCAGAAGAGCTGTCACAGAGGCCCCTCTGGCAGATAAACTTTGAGGAAAAACCCAAAAGATCAGAAAAAGGAGTTCCTGGAAGCTAGAGAATGTCGGGAAATCCCCAGGTTTTTACGTTTTCTCTCATGGCTTGTCTTGGGTAAGCCCTCAGGTAAGCTGTGCTAGCAAGTGGTGCCAACAGTCAAAATTGATGGAAGCACTCTCTCGGGGCAAAGGAAATGGGAAAAGAGCCTTTGCAGTCTTGAAGACTGGAGGTCATCTGCATTTTTCTGTATTTACTCTCTGTTCTGAGGGTGGCCTGAGTTGTGGGAACTCCATAGTAATAATGGTGGAACTAAAATTCCAAGACAAACCCTTGTTTCTGGCCAGAGGACAGGGGAATGGGCTGTCTTAGGGCATGATGGGGGGAACCAGAGAGAACAAAGCAGAAGGAATCCCTTTATTGTATGTGTCAATTAGTACAAGCTCTAAGATTACATACTCAGGACAGACCCAAAGCAGCACACTAGAGGCTTTAGGAACTAAAGTACAATTTAAACCACTGGCCAAGACACAGATTACTGAGCAGTACATGATAAGCTTGATCCAATATAATATAACCCTTTGAAAACAACTGGGAACCACAGCCACAGAAGATGGCAGAAAACTTTCAGTATGAACCTATATGGGTTTATTGTTAAACAAAAATCAACATTCTCCAGAATATTTTAACAAGACCTAGAGTCTAAATTATAATATTCAGAATGTGCAGCATTTAATCTAAAATTACCTGGCATACAAAGAACCAGGAAAATGTGATATATTCTCAAGAAAAAAGATGTCAACACCAATATGATCCAGATGTTGGACTTACAAGTTTAAGGCAGCTGTTATAACATGAAATAAAGCACTCTTATGAATGGAAAGATAGAAGTCCTTAGGAGAGTAGAAAAAAATAAGTTTAAGAACCAAATAGGAATTTTAGAACTGAAAAAAGTATTTAAATTTGATGGATTCAACAGCTGACTGAAGATGGCAGAAGAGTCAATGTAAGTTGAAGAGAGCAATATAATTTATTAAATTGGAGAACAGAGAGACAAAAAATTGAAAAAATGAGCAGAGCCTCAGGAACCTGACGACAATATTGAAGATCTAACAGTTGCATTATTGGAATCCATGGTAAATGGGCTCTCAAAAGGTTCTTATTTGTATTGTTTTCCAATGTCCAAGTGCATCCATTTGGATATTCTCTGTTGTGAAGTCTCTTTCAAATCATTTGTCTGATTTTATATTGAGGTGTCTCTTTTACTCATTTGTAGCAGTTCTGTAGGTATTGTGGGGAGAGAGAGAGAGTTTTTAGTAAAGTTGTTTGTAACCCTTTTTAATGAATGCAGGATCTGAAGTGACAACCCCTTAATTCCATGTGTTAGTATTTGGATCTGTCTCTCTTTGTCACCTTCCCTCCCTCTTTCTCCTCCATACCTCTTCTCTTATCAGTTCCACCAGGGGTTTCTTAAGTTTAGTGTTGTAGCTATTAATTTGTTGTGTCCCAGGACCCAGTCCTTGGTCCACCTCTCTGTCTACACTCTTGCAGTGTTTCATGGCTTAGAAACCATTTGTTACATGTCTGGAGACTCCAGACTCACATACCAAACTGCCTCCTCAGTGTCTTCATTTGGATATTAAACAGACAGCTCAGAGTGTACCTGTGCAAAGCCGCAATTCTGATCTTGCAAACCTGCTTCATTCATCTCAGCTAATAGCAATTTTGGAGTTATTCTTGGTATCTCTTCTCCCTCACTCACTCTCTTCCTCTCTCTCCATACACACCTAACCAATCTGTAAATAAATCTCATTGATTCTACCTTCAAAATATATCCAGACTCTAACCACTTCCTTGCCTCAACCCTCACTCCCACACAGCCACAAGTGATCCTTTTAAAATGTAATTCAGTCATGTCAAACCTCATCTCAAATCCTCCAGGGGCTCACCAAGTATTTCCTGTAAAAGCCAGAATGTCTATTGCCCCCCCACTTACCTCTCTGGCCTTATCTCCTCCCTCACCCCACTCCATTTCAGCTTCCCTGGCCCCTGGCCTCAGGCACATTCCCACCACAGACGAGAAAACACTGCCTGTTTCCTCTGCTGAGGCGCTCTTTGCCCCAGATGCCATATGTTGAATCCCTTACCTGCTTCAAGTCTGCTGGTGTCACCTCCTCAGTGAAAAGTTTGACTCGGCCCCTCCCCCAGCTTCTAATCTTTTTTTTTTTTTTAACCACACTCTCTTTTCCATAGCACTTATCACCTCCTAGCATCCCATATAATTAACTCATTATGCCAACTTTCTCTTCTCCCTCCACTCGTGTGCATGCCCTTGCATGTGGGCACACACACCCACACACACCCGCATGCATGTATACCATATATGGTTCATGGAGGCAGAGATCATTTTTGTTTATCAATTCTTGGCAAATACCTAGACCAGTGCCTGGCACATGTTAGGCACACAAATATTTACTGAATGAAAGCATTGCTGATGGGAGTCTCTTTAGAGAGCAATTTGAAACACTTAACAAAATTTAAGATGTACCTTTGGCCTGGCTACGGTGGCTCACACCTATAATCCCAAGTTCGAGAGGCCACGGCTGGAGGATTGCTTGAGGCCAGAAGTTTGAGACCAACTTAGGCAACATAGTAGACCCCATCTCTACAAAAAAATAAATCTAAAAAATGTACCTTTGGACCCATTGATTCCACTTCTAATAATCTATCTTACAGGTGTGCCTGCATATGTGCTTGTGTAGATAAGAATACAAGAATATGTATATAGTATTATTTGTGGACTAACAAGGCTGGACTTAAATGTCCCTCAATAGGAAACTGGTTAAATTATGAAACATTATTCACTGAAATATTAGGCACCCATTACCAAGATCAAGATATAATAGCTCTATGTGTAATGATGTGGAAAGACCCATGTTGCATCATGAAAAGTAAAAACAAGGTGCCAAAATGCCATTTGGAATAAAAAGGTTTGTGTGTCATATTTGCTTTGTTAACAATGACTGCCTCTGAAGGGATACAAAAGAAACAGGTAACTGGTTACCTGTGAAGAGGGGAGTGGGAGACACAGCTAACAGTGGTAAGGAGATAAGGAACCAGCATTTTACCTGAGTATTTTAATTCTTTTTTTTTTTTTTTTTTTTTTTTTTTTGTTGCCCAGGCTGGAGTGCAGCATGATCATAGCTCACTACAGCCTTGAACTCCTGGGCTCAAGTGATCCTCCCATGTCAGCCTCCTGAGTAACTGGGACTAGGGGTGCACACCCACCCCACCTAGCCCTGTTTGAATTCTTTATCACATCCACATGTATACCCACTGCTTTTTCAAACAGTAAAAGAGAAATATAACTGTTGTCTTCCTTGCTCCCCTCAAAAAACTTGTTTTACTTCATGAAATGAGTTCAATCTAGTCTGTGAATGCACTCTTCATTGTTTCAGTCTTCTCCATCATGGCATCATAAGTTTTATATTTGCACCACAAGAAGCATTTTCATGAATTTTACTGTAATATGCGTTTGGCTTTATCAAGGGTTTATGAAGAACAAAAGCTGCTTCTGCCTCTGGTGTAAAATTATCAGGAGCATTGTTCATTATGTGACTCAATATCCCCTATATAAAGGCCCATGTGAGAATTTTTTTTCTAGAATGCAGTATCTGGAAAAATCATTGTCTCTTCTGAGGAACTGGGGCTCTCCTTTGATACAAGACCTATGTGATTTATCATGTTTGCATTTTTGTCCCTGTTGCCAGAAAGTTTAGATCCATATATTACGCTCAGTTGCAGCAACTGAATTTATTATTTTTTAAGCCGGTTTTGTCCTCAAAAGGATGGGTGGTTTATAGAAATATGAGATGAAGGTGTGTTTTTTTTAGTCTCGTTCTGTCATCCAGGCTGGTGTGCAGTGGCACGATCATAACTCCCTGTAACCTTGGACTTCTGGGCTCACAATTCTCTCACTTCAGTCTCCCCAGTTGCAGGATTACAGGCATGAGCCACTGCACCTGGCCAAGGTGTCTTGTTTGCTTATATACTTATTTATATAATTTCAGCTTTCATTTTAGATTCAGGGGGTACATGCGCAGATTTGTTACATGAGAGTCTTGCATAATGCTGGAATTTGGGGTTCTATTTAACCCATCACCCAAATAGCGAACATAATATCCAGTAGGTAGTTTTTCAACCTCTCCCCTTTTGGAATCCCCAATGTCTACTGTTCCCATCTTTTTATCCGTATGTACCCATTGTTTAGCTCCCACTTATATATGAGAACATGCAGTATTTTCTGTTTCTGCGTTAATTCACTTAGGATGATGGCCTCCAGCTGCATCCATGTGACTGCAAAGGACATTTTATTTTTTATGGCTGTGTAGTATTGTGTGGTGTACGTGTATCACATTTTCTTTATCCAGTCATTTGTTGATGGACACTTAGGTTGATTTCATTTATGTATATATAATTTATATTAATAATATAAATAATAGAAATATATTAAATATATGAATGTTATTGTGAATAGTGCTGTGATTAACATACAAGTGCATGTATCTTTTTGAGAGAACGATTTCTTTTGAGTAGACACCCAGTAGTGGGACTGCCAGATTGAATCAAACTATAAAAATCCTAGAAAACCTAGGAAAAACTCCTCGGGACATTGGCTTAGGCAAAGAATTTATGACTGAGATCTCAAAAGCAAATGCAACAAAAACAAAAATTGACAAATGTGACTTAAAGAGCTTCTGCACAGCATCAGAAACTATCAAAAGAGTAAACAGATAATCTACAGAATGGGAGAAAATATTTGCAAACTAGGCATCTGACAAAGGACAAGTATCCAGAATCTATAAGGAACTTAAAATCAACAAGAAAAAAAAAAAAACCCCATTAAAAAGTGGGCAAAGGACATGAACAGACACGTCTCAAAAGAATAGATACAAGTGGCCAATGAGCATGAAAAAACATTACTAATCATTAGGGAAATGCAAATCAAAACCACAATGAGATAGCATCTCACACCAGTCAGAATGGCTATTATTAAAAAGTCAAAAAATAACAGATGCTGGCGAAGTTGCCGAAAAAGAGAATGCTTATACGCTGTTGGTGGGAATGCAAATTAGTTCAACTTCTTTGGAAAACAGTATGGAGATTTGTCAAAGAATTAAAAATAGAACTAAATTAAAAATAGAATTTTTATATTTACATTTTTAATATACATATCAGATTTTTTCACATATTTTCATTCTCAGCAAGCTAGCAAGGCTTCTGTAGGTTTAACTTATTTTGCACAGCCCTATGCTATGGACTGAGAACAAAACCACTCCTAATAATGTAATTTTATAATCAAGTTAAAATATTAGCTTTCCAGGAAATAAAGGAGATTATGACTACTAAGTAAATGTAAGCAAAATCTGTTAGTCTTTTACAAAAAGTGTTTCTATAAGAGTTTCTTCGTCTTCATTACTTGTAAATAACATGAAAAGCAGTTTTAATTACAAAACTCAAGTTTCTGTGGTAGACACTTTTTTCCCCACACTTTTAGAAAGTTGAAGGGGAAAAAATGCTATATTTGAGAGTTGGAAATTTGGCCAGCAGCTACTTAAGATATGTACATTTCAAACATCTTTTAGACAAAAGGTGGTATCTACTTATTTTTTTTGTAAGATGCCACCAAACCAAATATCTAGAAAGAGTTCTTTTAATGCTTTTTCTTTTAAATCCAAGATGTTTCTACCATAATCTGAAGCGCAACCAATTTTCATTGAGGCCTAGGTTTTCTTCTCAGCAAACCTCAAAAGGAGATCTGTGAATCTCCAGAAGAAGATGAACGTTACTAATGTTTGAGAGAGAAGAACATGATTTTGAAATGTCTAAATCTCAGAATCAGGAAAGAATGATAAAAATGTATTCATCTGACAATTATCATTTAGCATCTTCTGTGTGTCAGTACCTGTGCTATGTGCAATTTTCATAAAATAAGGAACACTTACATTATTAAATTCACATCCTAATTTATTTTCCCCGAACATTCTCACATGTTTCACTAAGAAATTGATAGTGATTAAGCCCACCACATTATCAAGAAGCAACACTAGATACACTCTCCTTGACCTGGAAGAAATAAGCCAGTCTTCAGACATGTTTTATACAAAGGGATAACTTCTTAGGGTAGCAGCACCAAAACTGAAACTGACATTCTTACCCATGAGCCTTTACAATAGAGCTTCTCTGGAAATTGACTGAGATGGCATCCTTGGTCATAGACATGTGAAGTAATAATTTTTGACTAATATCCTATTGTCAATTTCATAGACTTCCTAATTAACAGGGTAAATAAATTAATCAAAAATCAATAGTTTGAGTGGAAAAGTTTGATACATTTAATAATATAGCATTTAAAAAATTATTTTAAATGTTTAGAACATTCCAAGTGGACTCAGTATTAAGTCATACAAACAGATTTTTGAATTCCTTATAAAGGAGCAATGATTATATTGCAGGGCTGATGAACCCACCTGATAACAGAGTAAACAAGAACAAGTCACCAGGATTGGTAGGGAAAGAAAGAATGCCTGGTTTTAATAGTGATTTTCATTTGTTGAAGCATTTTGCTCTTGTAGACTTAAGTTATTTTGGTTTCATTGTCCAAAAGAGAGCAGAGCAAAGGTCTTAAACAGGTGTGGTCAGCTGAGATGATAATGCTAACAATAGCAGCAATTTGTGAAGTGCTTACCATGTGTTTGCTGGGCATGTACGTGCATAATTTCAAAACTATGAGGTAGATACTAATATTTTTCCCAATTTTAATACAGGGAAATTTTGGCTTTTGTAGGGCAAACAACTTGCCCTAGCAACACGTGGCTAGCAAGTAGCAAACTCAGGATCTGACCCACAGTCAAGGTACAAAGCCCTTTCCACCCTTTCCACTACACCCACCTGCACAGTTGAAAGTTCCAAGCAGAAAACTGGTAAAATATAATGGTAGTTTTATTTTATTGTGATCAGAGAAGATACTTGATATAATTTCAATTTTCTCGAAATTTTTAAGATGTGTTTTGTGGCCTAACACATTTTCTATCCTTGAGATTGATCCATGTGCTGAGAAGAAGAATGTGCATTCTGCCACCACTGGAAGAAATGTTCTGTAAATATCTATTAGATCCACTTGGTCTATAGTGCAGATTAAATCTGATGTTCCTTTGTTGAGTTTGTCTGGATGATTTTGGTCCAATACCAAAAGTGGAGTGGTGAATTCTCCAGCTATTATTGTATCAGAATCTTTCTCTCTCTCTCTCTCTTTAGCTCTAACAATATTTGCTTTATGTATCTCAGTGCTCTAGTATTGGGTATATATATATTTACAATTGTTATATCCTCTTGCTGAATCGACTCCTTTATCATTATATAATGACCTTCTTTATCTCATTTTATAGTTTTTGTCTTGAAATCTATTTTATCTAAGTATAGCTACTCCTGCTCTTTTTTGGGTTCCATTGGCATGGTATATCTTTTCCAATCCCTTTATTTTCTGTCTATGTGTGTCTTTATAGGCAAAGTGTATCTTGTAGCAACAGATTGTTAGGGTCTTGTTTTTTCGTTTTGTTTGTTTGTTTGTTTTTAAATCCATTCAGCCAGTCTATGTCTTTTGGTTGGGAAGTTTAGTTCATTTACATTCAATGTTATTAGGGATAAGTAAGGACTTATCCCTGCCATTTTGTTATTTGTTTTCTGATCTTCTCTTCTTTCCTTCCTATTTGTCTTCCTTTTCATGAAGATGATTTTCCTGGTGGTATGTTTTAATTTCTTGCTTTTTATTTTTTGTGTCTTTACTGTATACTTTTAAATTTGAGGTTACCGTGAGGCTTGCAAATAAGATAACCCATTATTTTAACCTGATGGCAACTTAACACTGACTGCAGAAACAAAAAAACTAACAGGCAGAGAGAAAACAAATAAAAACTCCACACTTTAACTTCATCTTCCTGCTTTTAACTTTTTGTTTTTTCTATTTGTATCTTTTTTTTTTTTTTAAGACAGAGTCTCGCTCTGTCACCCAGGCTGGAGTGCAGTGGCATGATTTCAGCTCACTGCAGCCTCTACCTCCCAGGTTCAAATGATTCTCCTGCCTCAGCCTCCTGAGTAGCTGGGATTACAGGTGCACACCACCACACTCAGCTAATTTTTGTATTTTTAGTAGAGACAGGGTTTCACCATGTTGCTCAGGCTGATTTCAAACTCCTGACCTCAAGTGATCTGCCCACCTTGGCCTCCCAAAGTGCTGGGATTACAGGCATGAGCCACCATGCCTGGCCAGATTTTTTCTATTTATATCATAGTCTATGTCTTGAAAAGTTGCTGTGGTTATTATTTTTGATAGGTTCATCTTTTAGTCTTTCTACTCAAGATTGGAGTAGTTTACACACTACAATTATACAGTGTTATAATATTCTGTATACCTACTATTATCAGTGAGTTTTGTACCTTCAGATGATTTATTATTGTTCATTAATATCCTTTTCTTTCTGATTAAAGAACTCCCATTGGCATTTCTTGTAGGATAGATTTGATGTTAATGAAATCCCTTAGCTTTTGTTTACCTGGGAAAGTCTTTTTTTCTTCATCATGTTTGAAAGGATTGCTGGATATACTATTCTTGAATAAAAGGTTTTTTTCCTTCAGTACTTTAAATATGTCATGCCACTCTCTCCTGCCCTGTAAGGTTTCTGCTGAGAAGACTGATGCCAGACATAATAGAGCTCCTTAGTGTTTTTTTTTTTTTTTTTTTTTTTTGAGACAGAGTCTCGCTGTCACCCAGGGTGGAGTGCAGTGACGCGATCTCGGCTCACTTCAGGCTCCACCCCCACCCCGGGGTTCACGCAGTTCTCCTGCCTCAGCCTCCTGAGTAGCTGGGACTACAGGCGCCCGCCACCTCCCCCAGCTAATTTTTTGTATTTTTAGTAGAGACGGGGTTTCACTGTGTTAGCCAGGATGGTCTCGATCTCCTGACCTTGTGATCTGCCCGCCTCGGCCTCCCAAAGTGCTGGGATTACAGGTGTGAGCCACCACGCCCGACCTTGTGTGCTATTTCTTTTCTCTTGCTGCTTTTAGAATCTTCTTTATCGACTTGTGGGAGTTTGGTTATTGACTATCTTGAGATAGTGTTATTTTGGTTAAATCTGGTTGGTGTTCTATAACCTTCTTGTACTTGAATATTGGTATCTTTCGGTTTGGGAAATTTTATCTTTTTATCCCTTTGAATAAACTTTCTACCTCAGTCTCTCCCTTTACATCCTCTTTAAAGCCAATAACTTTTAGATTTGTGCTTTTGAGGCTGCTTTCTAGATCTTGTAGGTATACTTCATTCTGTTATTCCTTTTTCTTTTGTCTCCTGTGTGTATTTTCCAATAGCCTGTCTTCAAGCTCACCAATTCTTTCTTCTGCTTGATGAATTCTGCTGTTAAGAGGCCCTAATACATTGTTCAGTATGTCAGTTGCATTTTTCAACTCCAGAATTTCTCCTTAATTCTTTTTAATTATCTTAAGCTCTTTGTTAAATTTATTTCATAGGATTTTGAATTTTTTCTCTGTGTTATCTTGAATTTTGTTGAGCTTCCTCAAAATAGCTATTTTGAGTTGTCTGTCTGAAATGTCACATATCTCTGTCTCTCCAGGATTGGTGACTAGTGTCTTATTTAGTTCATTTGGTGAGGTCATGGCTGGTCTTAATGCTTGTGGATATTCATTGGTGTCTGGGCTTTGAAGAGTTAGGTATTTATTACAGTCTTTGCAGTCTGGGCTTGTTCATACCGTTTTTCTTGGAAACGCTTTCCAAGTACTTGAAGGACTTGGGTGCTGTGATCTAAGGCTTTAGTCACTACAGCCATATCTGTATTGGGGGCACCCCAAGCCCAGTAGTGCTATGGCTGTTGCAGACTTGTAGAGGTACTGCCTTCGTGGTCTTGGGTAAGATCTGGGAGAATTCCCTGGATTACCAGGCGGAAACTCTTATTCTCTTGCCTTACTTCCCTCCAGACAAATAAGTCTCTCTCTCTGTCTGTCCTGAGCTGCCTGGAGCTGAGGGAGGGGGTGACACAAGCACCACTATGTCACCAGAAGCCAAGGACTAGAATCAGGGACCCCAGGAGCCTGCATGGTGCTCTATACCACTGTGGCTGAGCTGGTACCCAGGCTGCAAGACAAAGTTCCCTTTACCCTTCCCTCTCCTTTCCTCAAACAGAGAATGTCTTGCCCCATAGCCAGCACAGCTGGGAATGTGCTAGGTCACACTTGAAGCCAGAACATCTCTGAGTTTCACCCAAGTTCCCTGGTGAGTACTACCTAGCTACCACTGCTGATTATCCAGGGATGCTTTAATCAACAGGTGATTAATCCTACCAGGACTAGGTCCTTCTCTTCAAGGCAGCAGGTTCCCTTCTGGCCCAGGATGTGTCTATAAATATCTGGTGCCCTACTGTGGTTGAGCCAGTATCCAAGTTTTAAGATAAAGTCCTCTTTACTTGTCCCTCTCCTCAAGCAGAAGGAAGGAGTTTTTCCCAGAGCTGCACTGCCTGGGGCTGGGGGAGGGGTAGCACAAGCACGCCCTTGACTAGTTTCTCACTTGGTCCCATGCCCCTCAAATCCGCTGGCTCCAAGTCCAGTCCAGCACCAGGACTTGCAGTCCTTGTGGCCAAGACTGCCTTTCAAGTTTATTTAGAACCGCAAAGAACTTTATATTGTGGTGGTGGGCCTTGCTGGAACTCACATTCTGTGGGATAGGTAATTTGGCTAGGGCTGGTGTAAATGCTCCCTCCATGTTCCTGGCTGAGTTCTGCCCCGTGTTGCTTTCTGCTGTGACAGGGCAGCACTAAGTTCCAAAGCAAAGTCCCACAGTCACTGTGCTCTCCCTCCCCAAAGCACAGAGATTCTCTCTCTGCTGCCAGGGGATGGGGAATGAATGGTGTAAGCAATTCAAGACTGTCCTCCCTCTTCAGTGCCTCTTTAATGTGATGTTAAAAGTAGATACTGTGATCACTCACCTGATTTTTGGTTCTTATAAAGGTGCTATTTTTTGTGGATAGCTGTTCAATTTGGTGTTCCATGGGGGAGTGGGTGGGAGATCATCGCTGGAGTGTTCTATTTGGTTTTGGCCATCTTTGAAATTCATTAACATTTAATGGTAGTTATTACAAGTTTCTAGAACTTTAAAGTCTATCATCATTTAGATATCAGTTACCAATACAAATTTACTGACTTGAGCATAAAAATGTATGCCAGCAAGATCCATGAAATATAATAAACTGAAACAGAAAAGTGGTAAGTAGAGTGATGAAAAAAGTGTATTTATAATGCAGAAAATAACTGGAACAACCCAAGAGCTATCAGACCAGCCTGCTCTACAAAAATCTATGGTATGGTTTGGCTGTGTCCCACGCAAATCTCATCTCTAATTGTAATCCCCATAATCCCCACGCGTCAAGGGAGGGACCTAGTAGAAGGTGATTGGATCATGGGGGCAGTTTCCCCCATGCTGTTCTCATGATAGTGAGTTCTCACGAGATGTGATGGTTTTATAAGTGGTTGACAGTTCTTCCTTCCCACACACTTCTCCCTCTCCTGCTGCCTTGTGAAGAAGTTGTCTGCTTCCCCTTTGCCTTTTGCCATGATTGTAAGTTTCCTGAGGCCTCCCCAGCCATGCAGAACTGTGAGTCAATTCAACCTCTGTTTATAAATTACCCAGTCTCAGGTAGTATCTTTATAGCAGTGTGAAAATGGACTAATACAATCTAATACTGTAATTCTCATTTTTGAGTGAAGGTTTGAGAAAAATATCAGACAAAAGACATAGAAAACTAGATCCTGAAGACATAATGTATGTGCAAAAATTCCAAATGGAAGTCTTCCAGCAATGTTGTGGAAATGATACTATAACTGCATGGCAGAGTGAATAAGAAAACATCTGAAGGGGAGGCCGAGGCGGGCGGATCACGAGGTCAGGAGATAGAGACCACGGTGAAACCCCATCTCTACTAAAAATACAAAAAAAATTAGCCAGGCGTGGTGGCGGGCGCCTGTAGTCCCAGCTACTCGGAGAGGCTGAGGCAGGAGAATGGCGGGAACCCGGGAGGCGGGGCTTGCAGTGAGCCGAGATCGCGCCACTGCACGCCAGCCTGGGTGACAGAACAAGACTCCGTCTCAAAAAAAAAAGAAAACATCTGGGGTCAGACCTGAATTGAACCCTTGTTCCACCACTTACTAGCTGTGTGATCCTTAGCAGCTCACGTCATTACATTTTAGAATCCCTCCTTCACCCTTGAAAAAAAGAGCTTGATGGTAAAATCTACATAATGGACGTGCTGTGTGGATTAAAAGAGCTTTACATGGTGGCCTCAATAAACATTAATTATTTTTATTAATACTAAAGAGAGTATTTAGGAATAATTGGTCGGTATATAATGTGTTGAAAGTAACAGAAAACTTGATTTTCAGGGGGCATAAACAAGTATGGAAGAAGTCCATATTAGGTTTTTGGTGATGTTGGTTTAGTGCTCAACAATAATTTTGAGGATACAGGCACTTCCTAACTTTCTGCCCCACCATTCTTAGAGTTTCCTTGTGGTTCATTATCGCTGCTGCGAATCCAGCCAGCACATCTTTACTCAAGGCAGGAATATGGGGCAGTGCCAAGGGTATGTGTTCCCTTTTGTCTGGAAAGCAAAAGCTTCCCAAGGGGCCCAGCAGATTTTTGCTTGTATCTTATTGACCAAAACTGTCACAAAGCAACTTCTAGCTGAAAGGAAGCTGGAGAAATATTTAGTTGAGTTCATTATCTTTCCAAATAAATGAATTCTGTTAGCTGTAGAAGAGGGGGAATGGATGTTGGATTAGCAATCAACAGGGTCTGCCCAAATAATGAATGAATTTACTAAATCACAGAAACTTAGCTAACTTTCAAAAACTTTTAAACATTTTTTAGTCATTTTTAATAAAATTCTTTTTCAGATGCTTTCATAAAAAGATGCTGATTATGATGTGAATGTTGTTAATATAGGCTCATCAATAAAATGAAGGACTATACTCTGCGTTCAGTAGATTTATTTCTTCCCTGGCTACCAGTTGTCAGTCATGCTGCCAGAAATCCGGTGTTGAAGCTATCTTTACAAATGTGCTCTTTTCTTTCTGCCAACCCAAATCAACCCAAATTATTAGAATTTCATATTAAGTAGTAATAGTCAGTAAATTCATAACTGTGTTTATTTCTACATGGATACCTAGTTTCTTTTTGCCTGTCTTTGTGATAGTTATTTCACAGGGCTGTTACTGCATACTTCTTGATTTTTCACTACATTCAATGGTTTTAGTAGTCAGAAATCTGATGCCCAGTTAACTCAGAGGTGAGAGTGAGAAGTGGGAGGGGGGAGGTGTCGCCAACTATACTGCTCATCAAAACTAATAGATAGCCATTTAGAATATTAATATCTATGGAGATTGAATACCTTATCTTTTAGATTCCTTAATCCTGATTAATGCACTCCAGCTCCACAGGTTTTTTACGTAAACACCTCCCAGGTCTGAGACTCCATCTCTCTCTTCAAGGGCATTTCGCTATTGAATTTGTTTGCCATTTTTGTTAACAATTGACTGTGTCTACCCTTTCTGTTGGTGATATTGAAACCGAGGTGTTTATTTCCAAAAAAAATTTTATTTATTTATTTTTTTTTATTATACTTTAAGTTTTAGGGTACATGTGCACAACGTGCAGGTTAGTTACATATGTATACATGTGCCATGTTGGTGTGCTGCACCCATTAAATCGTCATTTAACATTAGGTGTATCTCCTAATGCTATCCCTCCCCCTCCCCCCACCCCACAACAAGCCCCAGTGTGCGATGTGCCCCCTCCTGTGTCCATGTGTTCTCATTGTTCAATTCCCACCTATGAGTGAGAACATGCGGTGTTTGGTTTTTGTCCTTGCGAAAGTTTGCTGAGAATGATGGTTTCCAGCTTCATCCATGTCCCTACAAAGGACATGAACTCATCCGTTTTTATGGCTGCATAGTATTCCATGGTGTATATGTGCCACATTTTCTTAATCCAGTCTATCATTGTTGGACATATGGCTTGGTTCCAAGTCTTTGCTATTGTGAATAGTGCCTCAATAAACATACGTGTGCATGTGTCTTTATGGCATGATGATTTATAATCCTTTGGGTATATACCCAGTAATGGGATTGCTGGGTCAAATGGTATTTCTAGTTCTAGATCCCTGAGGAATTGCCACACTGACTTCCACAATGGTTGAACTAGTTTACAGTCCCACCAACAGTGTAAAAGTGTTCCTATTTCTCCACATCCTCTCCAGCACCTGTTGCTTCCTGACTCTGTAATGATCACCATTCTAACTGGTGTGAGACGGTATCTCATTGTGGTTTTGATTTGCATTCCTCTGATGGCCAGTGATGATGAGCATTTTTTCATGTGTCTTTTGGCTGCATAAATGTCTTCTTTTCAGAAGTGTCTGTTCATATCCTTCACCCACTTGTTGATGGGATTGTTTGTCTTTTTCTTGTAAATTTGTTTGAGTTCATTGTAGATTCTGGATATTAGCCCTTTGTCAGATGAGTAGACTGCAAAAATTTTGTCCCATTCTGTAGGTTGCCTGTTCACTCTGATGGTAGTTTCTTTTGCTGTGCAGAAGCTCTTTAGTTTAATTAGATCCCATTTGTCAATTTTGGCTTTTGTTGCCATTGCTTTTGGTGTTTTAGACATGAAGTCCTTGCCCATTCAGGAATGGTCTTGCCTAGGTTTTCTTCTAGGGTTTTTATGGTTTTAGGTCTAACATTTAAGTCTTTAATCCATCTTGAATTAATTTTTGTATAAGGTGTAAGGAAGGGATCCAGCTTCAGCTTTCTACGTATGGCTAGCCAGTTTTCCCAGCACCATTTATTAAATAGGGAATCCTTTCCCCATTTCTTGTTTTTGTCAGGTTTGTCAAAGATCAGATAGCTGTAGATGTGTGGTATTATTTCTGAGCTCTGTTCTGTTCCATTGGTCTCTATCTCTGTTTTGGTACCAGTACCATGCTGTTTTGGTTACTGTAGCCTTGTAGTATAGTTTGAAGTCAGGTAGCGTGATGCCTCTAGCTTTGTTCTTTTGGCTTAGGATTGACTTGGCAATGCGGGCTCTTTTTTGGTTCCATATGAACTTTAAAGTAGTTTTTTTTCCAATCCTGTGAAGAAAGTCTTTGGTAGCTTGATGGGGATGGCATTGAATCTATAAATTACCTTGGGCAGTATGGCCATTTTCACGATATTGATTCTTCCTATCCATGAGCGTGGAATGTTCTTCCATTTGTTTGTATCCTCTTTCATTTCATTGAGCAGTGGTTTGTAGTTCTCCTTGAAGAGGTCCTTCACATCCCTTTTAAGTTGGATTCCTAGGTATTTTATTCTCTTTGAAGCAATTGTGAATGGGAGTTCACTCATGATTTGGCTCTCTGTTTGTCTGTTATTGGTGTATAAGAATGCTTGTGATTTTTGCACATTGATTTTGTATCCTGAGACTTTGCTGAAGTTGTCTATCAGTTTAAGGAGATTTTGGGCTGATACTATGGGGTTTTCTAGATATACAATCATGTCATCTGCCAACAGGTACAATTTGACTTCCTCTTTTCCTAATTGAATACCCTTTATTTTATTCTCCTGCCTGATTGCCCTGGCCAGAACGTCCAACAACCTAAACCAAGAAGAAGTTGAATCTCTGAATAGACCAATAGCAAGCTCTGAAATTGAGGCAATAATCAATAGCTTACCAACCAAAAAAAGTCCAAGACCAGATGGATTCACAGCCGAATTCTACCAGAGGTACAAGGAGGAGCTGGTACCATTCCTTCTGAAACTATTCCAATCAATAGAAAAAGAGGGAATCCTCCCTAACTCATTTTATGAGGCCAGCATCATCCTGATACCAAAGCCTGGCAGAGACACAACAAAAAAAAAGAATTTTAGACCAATATCCCTGATGAACATCGATGCAAAAATCCTCAATAAAATACTGGCAAACCGAATCCAGCAGCACATCAAAAAGCTTATCCACCATGATCAGGTGGGCTTCATCCCTGGGATGCAAGGCTGGTTCAACATACGCAAATCAATAAACGTAATCCAGCATATAAACAGAACCAAAGACAAAAACCACATGATTATCTCAATAGATGCAGAAAAGGCCTTTGACAAAATTCAACAACCCTTCATGCTAAAAACTCTCAATAAATTAGGTATTGATGGGACGCATCTCAAAATAATAAGAGCTATCTATGACAAACCCACAGCCAATATCATACTGAATGGGCAAAAACTGGAAGCATTCCCTTTGAAAACTGGCACAAGACAGGGATGCCCTCTCTCACCACTCCTATTCAAACAAATTTTTTTTAAATCGAAGATTTGTTCTTCAGCGTTAGCACATTGGAAAGTCGAAGTGCTATTATTTATCTAAACACTAGGGGGAGATCTTGATTTCTCTTGGAGTGTTTTAATATTTTATTTTTAGCTTTTTTTAATTTTAATTTTTAATTTTTAAATTTTTGTGGGCATGTAGTAGGTGTATATATTTCTGGGGTACATTAAATACTTTGATACAGGGATGCAATGTGTAATAATCATAATAAATGGGATATCCCCTCAAGCATTTATCCTTTGTGTTAATCCAATTATACTATTTTAGTTATTTTAAAATGTACAATTAAATTATTATTGATTATAGTCACCCTGTTGTGCTATCAATTCTAGGTCTTATTCACTGTTTTTTTTTTTTAACTTTTGAGACAGTCTTGCTCTGTCGCCCAGGCCCTAGTGCAGTAGGGCAATGTCAGCTCACTGCAACCTCCACCTCCCAGGTTCAGGTGATTCTCCTGCCTCAGCCTCCCTGGTAACTGGTACTACAGGTGCATGCCACCAGGCCTAGCTAATTTTTGTATTTTTAGTAGAGACGGGGTTTCACTATGTTGGCCAGGATGGTCTCAAACTCCTGACCTCAAGTGATCCGCCCGCTTCGGCCTCCCAAAGTGCTGGGATTGCGGGCGTGAGCCACAGCACTTGGCCCTTATTCACTATTTCTACGTTTTGTACCCATTAACCACCTCCACATCCATCTCTCCCACCCCCACTGCACCTCCCAGCACCAGCTTTTTCAGCCCTTCCAGGTGAGCTCTTCGAAGTTTGTTTTTTAACTCTAAGGTCTTGAAAAGCTCAACCAGCCCTGTATGCTGATTTCATATCTTCCTAAGGAATCCTTGGGTGCCACTTCATTTTCTGAGCACAGCATTTTGTTCATGCCTCTCCTTCGGCACTTGTTCTGCACCATAATTACCTGCTCATCTTTTGCATTAGACTATGAGCACTAAGAGAATTCATGTATTCTCATCTTTTTGTTTCTTATGCCCAGCATAGGGCATGACCTATAATAGATGATCATAAATGTTGATAGAATGATTCACTGTTCCAATGTCTTCTACAGAAGTCTTTTGCATTAGTCTAGTGCTTAAAGCATATTCACACTAGCATAGCTTAACCAAATATTCTCAAGAGCAATAAAAAACAAGTAAAAAACCATATAAAGGCCTACTCCACCCACACTGAGTTACCAGTTTCTTTTATGAAGTCAGAAATACCATAATCATGAACTTAGACTTAAAATTAACTTAAATTGGGATATAATTCATATACCATAAAATTTATCTTTTGAAAGTATCCAACTCAGAGGTTTGTAGTGTATTCACAAGGTTGTGCAACCATCATGACTATCTAATTCCAGAACATTTTCATCACCCCCAAAAGAAACCCATACTCAAAAGGAGTCACTCCCCAATTTCCCCTCCCCCCAGCTCTGGCAATCACTAATCTACTTTCTGTCTCTATGAATTTGCCAATTCTAGACATTTCATGTAAGTGGGACCATACAATATGTGACCTTCTGTGTCTGGCTTCTTTCACCTAACATATTCCAGCTTCATCCATGTTGTAGCCTTTATCAGTGCTTTATTCATTTTTATGGCTGAATAATATTCCATGGTATGGATGGATATACGACATTTTGTTTATCCATTCATCAAGTGGATTGATTCCATTTGTTTGTTTGTTTGTTTGTTTTAAACTTTTGTTTTAAGTTCAGGGGTACATATGAAGGTTTGTTATATTTGTAAACTTGTGTCATGGGGGTTTGTTGTACAGATTATTTCATCACTTATGTACTAGGCCTAGTACCCAGTAGATATTTTTACTGATCTTCTTCCTCCTCCCATTCTTCACCCTCAAGTAGGACCCGGTGTTTGTTGTTCCCCTCTTTGTGTCCATGTGTTCTCATCATTTAGCTCACACTTATACGTGAGAACATGTGGTATTTGGTTTTCTGTTCCTGCGTTCTTTTGCAAAGGATGATGGTGTCTAGCTCCATCCATGTTCCCACAAAAGACAGGGTTTTGCTCATTTTTATGGCTTCACAGTATTCCATGGTATATAGGTACCACATTTTCTTTATCCAGTCTGTCATTGATGGGCATTTTGGTTGATTCCATGTCTTTGCTACTGTGAGTAGTGCTACAACAAACATTCATGTGCTTGTGTCTTTATGGTAGAATGATTTCTATTCCTTTGGGTATATACCCAGTAATGGGATTGCTGGGTGGAATGGTGGTTCTGTTTTTAGCTCTTTGAGGAATTGCCACACTGCTTTCCACAATGGTTGAACTAATTTGCACTTGGAGTATTTTAAATCTTTCCCTCAGCTTGCTCTGAATTAAATTTGTTCTATTTTCAGTACAAGTGAATCAGTGTGAGATTTGCATATTTATCAAAATAAAAGGATATATGACAAGTAAATGTAATGTGGTGTCCTGGGCATGATCCTGGAACAGAAAAAGAACATTAGGCAAAAATTAAGGAAATCTGAATCAACTGTGAAATTTAGTTGATAAAAGTATATCAATGTTGGTTCATTAGTTGTGACAAACATAGAATACTAATTCATGTAAGATTAGGGGAAAATGAATATAGGGTATATGGGAACTCTCTGAACTATGGGAACTATCTTTGCAATTATTCTGTAAGTCTAAATTACTCCAAAATGAAATGTTTATTTAAAAATATTTTTTCAAAAACTGAGACCAGAACCTAATTCCCATTTTATTTCTTTCTGAAACCATGAAAATACTTTGAAAAGACTATATTCAAAGAATAAATTGACTATTAGGAGTTTGCTAAATGAGCTGTAAGTATCTGAAGATATAATTAAATAGGATTAGATAAAGTAAAAATACTTAAATATAAAAATATGTGTTATTTGAACTTCTCCACCTCCTACCAAAGAACCCCTGTCAGCAGAGGAGGTGAGGGGGAAGAGGCTCTGGGGACTGAGTCCAGGGAAGCCTGCTTCAAGTGCCAAGTGTTTGGCAAGTTACTTGGGTCCTCATGGTAACTCACGTGTATAGGCTACCTTGAGGCTTGTCTTAGCCTGGCGTTCCATCTGGAAAAAACATAAAACTGATTCTAAAAAGCATTGAAAAGTGACAAAAGTCTGTTAATGTTTCTTAAGGAGCCATCACAGAGGTTTATGGGTCACAATACCTAACAAGAGTTCCCCCAAATCCACTCAGACCTCTCTCACACTCTCATGTTCCCACTCCTCACAGGAACTCTCTCATTTCTCTCCTCTCTCAAATTCAAAACACGCTGCCCCTAGACTCATTGCTGTCTTCCCCTCTCCTGTTCTTTTCCTTACTCCCGCCTCTAGAATCCACTCGTTCCTTCCTCCAAGTGGCTCCACTCCACTTCTTCAGAGCCATGGTCCCTTCTTTGCGGTGGGAGGGATTACGGGTCTGTGGTTAGGGTGTCCATCCACCAAGACTCTGGTTCTCTTCCGCCTGAGCATGAGCTAGGACTTAACATCCCTGGCCATTCTCTTGCCTCAGCCAATGGAACATGAGCAGAAATGACATGTTATTTCTAGGCAGAAGCCTTCAGGGGCTGGTATGTGACTCCTGACCTTTCCTTCCCTCTGCAAACACTGTCATTCCAGGTGGTGGAGCCTCCCTCAGCGTGCTTTCCCTCAGCGTGCTTGCTTGAGTGGAAAAACGTGAAGCCCTCCATCCAACCACAGGGACATATAGAAGGAGAAAGGAAAATGTCTTTGTGCTTTTAAGCCCCTGAGTTTTGGGGGTTGTTGCTGCATATAACATAACATAGTTCATCCTAACTATCATGGAGCCACCATACCTCTAAGCAAAACATAGTCTAAAAAATGAGCTCCCTCATTTTACACGTGAAGAAACTGAACCACGGGGAGGTTGAGTCACGTGCCCAGTATCACCTAGCTACAAAATCGTGAAGCCAGGATTGAAATCCAGGAAGTCCGGCTCCAGAGCCTGTGCTTTCACACCATCCCCTAAAGACTCCCAAAGAAGACCAAGAAAGCATGGGACCGTCCTCCCTGCCTTCCCTCCCCACTGCAGGGCCGACTGCTACTCCCATCTGCCTGAGTGGTTTCCTAGGCCTGCTAGGTAGATGTCCTGAAACTTACCTGTGTTAGAACCTTTCCCTGGATCTGTGTTCTTTCTTTATTGGTTTACTGCCTTGTTTTGCTGAAGCTTCCTAAGTGGCTCATAGGAAAGGATGCATGAGAGGTAAACTTTTGAAGCCTTCCTTGAAAGTTTAAGAAGATTATATTATATTTTTAAATTATATATAAATATATATTTATTATAAATATAAATGTATAAATATATACAAATTTGTCATATATTAATTATAATTAATATAACATATAATATATAATATATGTTATATATTTATTATATATTTAATATATTAATATATTAAATATTATAGTAAATATATATTTATATATTAAATATAGCAAATATATAATGATTCATAATTATATTAAAATATTAAATATACAATTATGTATGAGTGTATTAGGTAATAATTTTTTTATATTTACTGATTATATTATAATAAATATGTTTATTATAATATAAATATTATATTACCTGACTAATACACAGTTCATAATTGATAGTTCAGAGGATATATTTATATATATTATAAATATATAAATAAAATATATATTCATGTACTATATAATATATATACAATGTTTTATTTATATATAATATAAATATATAAAATATGATATATAAGTTACAGTAAATTTATAAGTATATATTTATAATATAAATTATATATATTATATAACATATTTATAACAAATATATATTATATAACATATTTATAATATAAATATATATTATATAACAGATTTATAAGTATATATTATATAGCAGATTTATAATATAAATATATATTATATAACAGATTTATAATATAATAAATTATAACTACAATATAAATTTATAAATATGATATAAAATTACATATAAATATTATATTTTAAACTTCCTTGAAAGTTTAAAAATATTAACCATTGTGATGGTTAATTTTATGTGGCAACTTGGCTGGGCCACAGAGCCCAGATATGTGTCAAAAATTATTCTGAATATTTCTGTGAGGATGTTGGGATGAGATGAACATTTACATAGGTGAATTTTGAGTAAAGCAAGTTGCCCTTCATAGTGTGGGTGGACCTCATCCAATCATTTCAAGGCCTGGGTAGAACAAGACTGACCTGCCCTGAGCAAAAGGGAATTAGGCCAGTGGATGCCTTTCACACCTGAACTGCAGCATTAGCTCTTCCCTGGGTCTCCAGTCTACAGGCCCACCCTGCAGATTTTGGACATGCTGGCCTCCTTAATTGTGTGAGACAGTTCCTTAAATCTCATAAATATTTATATATGCATCCTGTTCTGTTTCTGTGGAGAACCTGACTCATACATAATTCATATAAGTGACGGTTCAGAGGATATAGTATTCTCTCCCAAAAATAATAGCTCCTCAGAATGTTGAGGGTATTCCTCCATGGTCTTCAAATATTTTAGGTTGGTACTGAAAGTCTTATTGTCATTCTATTACTGTAGCTTTGAATGCGGCTCTTTGCCCACTCTTTCTGGGGAAATGAAAAGGATTTTTTTGTGTGTGTCTCAAGTGTTTTGATATTTAATCGTTACACACACACACACACACATTTGTTGTTGTTGTTGTTGTTAAGGTCTTTTTTAAAATGTGCTATTCTGGAAATACCATTCTGGATATGAGCCCTGGCAAAGATTTCATGACAAAGACTCTAAAAGTAATTGTAACAAAAACAAAAATTGACAAGTGAGACCTAGTTAAACTGAAGAGTTTCTGTCCAGCCAAAGAAACTATCAGCAAAGTAAAGAGACAACCTACAGAATGGGAGAAAATATTTTCAAACTATGCATCTGAAAATGGTCTAATATCCAGAATCTATAAGGAACGTAAACAAATTATTAAACAAAAATAATCCCATTTAATAAGTGGGCAAAGGACATGAACAGACACTTCTCAGAAGAAGACATACACACAGCCAACAAACATATGAAAAAAATGCTTAACGTCACTAATCATTAGGGAAATGCAAATCAAAACGACAATGAGATACCACCTCACACCAGTCAGAATGGCTGTTATAAAAAGTCAAAAATTAACAGATGCTGGTAAGGTTGTGGAGAAAAGGGAACACACACTGCTGGTGGGAATGGAAACTAGTTCAGTCACTGTGGAAAGCATTTTCGAGATTTCTCAAAGAACGTAAAACAGAACTACCACTCGACCCAGCAATCCGATTATGAGGTATGTACCTAAAGGAATGTAAAGCATTCTACCATAAAGATACATGCAGACCTATGTTCATCATGGGACTATTCACAAAAGCAAAGGCATGGAATCAACCTAAGTGTCCATGAACAGATGACTAGATAAAGAAAATATGGTATGTATACACAGTGGAATACTATGCAGCCATAAAAGAGAATGAAATCATGTCCTTTGCAGCAACATAAATGCAGCTGGAGGCCATTATCCTAAGCAAATTAACACAGAAACAGAAAACCAAATGCTACATGTTCTCTTGTATAAGTGAGGTCTAAACACTGAGTACACATGGACACAAAGAAGGGAGCAACAGATACTAGTTCTACTTGAGAGTGGAGGGTGGGAGGAGGGGAGTCTGTACACCAAACCTCCTGACCTGTAATTTAACCATGTAACAACCCTGCACATGTACCCTCTGTAAAATAAAAGGTGGGAAAACAATAACAACAACAATAATAATAATAATTATAGGGAAATAACCCAATTAAAAAATGGGACAAAGACCTTAACAGATACCTCACAAAAGAAGATACGCAGGTGTCAAATAAGTATATGAATATACATCCCACATCGTATGTCATCAGGGAAATGCAAATTAAAACAATGAGATACCACTACACACATGAGAATGGCCAAGATGCAGAACCCTGACAACATCAAATGCTGACAAGGGTGTGGAGTAACAGGAACTTTCATTCATTGCTGTTGGGAATGAAAAATGCTACAGCCATTTTGGAAGACAGTTTGGTAGCTGCTTACAAAGCTAAACGTACTCTTACCATATGGTCCAGCAATTGGGCTTTTTGATATTTACTGAAATGGGTTGAAAACGTATCTACACAAAAAAGCCTGCACATGGATGCTTATAGCAGCTTTATTCATAATTGCCAAAACTTGGAAGCAACCAAGATGTCCTTCTGTAGGTGAATGAGCAAATATACCCAGGTAATGAAATATTATTCAGTGCTAAAATGAAATGGGCTCTCAAGCATGAAAAGATAAACAGAAAAATTAAAGGCGTATTACTGAAAGAAAGAATTAATCTGAAACAGCTACAACTGTGTGAGTTAAACTGTATTATATTCTGGAAAAAAACAAAAAATATGGAGACAGCAAAAATCTCAATTGCTCCCAGGAGTTAAGGGGTAGGGAAGGATGAATAGGCGGAAGACAGAGGATTATTAGGACAGTAAAAATACTCTGTATGATAACATGATGGTGTACACATGTCATTATACATTTATCCAAACCTATAGACTATGCAACACCAAGAGTGAACCCTAATGTCAACTGTGGACTTTGGGTGATATGCTGTGTCGATGTATGTTCCTGAACTGCAACATCCCCCACTCTGGTGGGGGATGTTGATAGTGGGGGAGGCTATTCCTGTGTGGGGCAGAGGATGCATGGGAAATCTCTGTACCTTCCACTCAGTTTTGCTGTGAACCTGAAACTATTCTAAAAACTAAAAACTATTACAAATAAATAGAAATATGCTGCTCCAGGCCCTCAACAGGCCTTTTCAGGCTGGAAACTCACGAGCTCCTATTCTTCTATTCTGGAAATGTTCTTCTTTCCTCATGCACGTACTTCATTAGACCATAATACGCTTTGTCAAGGCAGGAGCCATGTGAATCTTGCTCATGATTCTTTTATGGTGCCTAGTGAAGTACCTGCAGCCCAATAGCTATTTGAATGAGTGAATGAATGAATGAATGAATGAATGCAGGAAAGAACATGAGTGCTTTGGGAAGAAGATATTCAGCTGAGCTTTGGGGATGCCAAGCTTAAGGTGTACATTGTATGTAAGAGCCTAGACCCAAGAAATATATCAAGGCTACAAATGTAGGCTAGGGAGGTAACTGCATATATTTGGTATTTGAAGCCCTGGGGTGATGTGGTCTCCCTGGAAAGGTATATGGAATGAAAAGTAAAGAAAGTGGGTAGTAAAGGGCGGTAAAGTCCATGGTTTCTTTGAATGAAGAAACGATGTTGTTTTCCAAAATTTCCAAACAAAAGCAAAACTCATAGAGAATGTTCCTACGGCTTTCTCTAGCTCTCAGCAGAATTTTTCGTATACTATAAGAAGCATGATGCTAGAGTACACTAATTATTAAGGTTCATCACCAAAACTCACCCCTTCTATATCAACAGAGAAAGAGGCATATGTGGGTAGATAACAGAAATGACAGGAAAAGCTATTGACAGATGAGAATAGTGGCCAGAAGAGAAATACAGGTGAAGAGTTCTGGCCTACCCAAACCCTCAGTCTCCAGCCCAGATCCTCTGCTCCTGAAAACACTACAAAATACTCCCCCAGGATTCCACCCCTGCCACCAGCAAATATCACTTGCAGGCCCATCCTTTGCTCTCTTAACCATGCCCACATGCTCTTTCCCACCGCGTCTTATTCCTCCTCTCTAAGAAATCTTATTCTCTATGTAAGAAAGCTTAAGTCCTCTGCTTGTTCAGCCTAGCTTGAACTGAAACCAATATCCCCAATACCAGCTAAAGTTAGCTAACGTGATCTAATTTCTGGATATTTAGGGCTCCCTCTAACTGCCTCTATCACCAGCAAAATCACCTGCTGGGAACTGACTCTCAGCCCAGGTTCTATTTCTGTCCCCCACTCGCTTCATCTACCTCTGCAAGTTCTGAACCATCTCAGAATGAAGCTTCCAGAGAAACCCTGCCCTGCATGGTATTTTCCTGCCAGTACGTGCTTGCAGATGCGCTCATAATTGAATTTGTTCATTTTAATGGTGGAAGTTTGGGCACCTGGGAGCCAATTTTAGAAAATGCATTGGCTATTGGACAAAATAATGAAGTCCAGATCTAGCATGTGGGTCTGAGATTCTCCACTACTGGGCTAGCTAACTAGATTGCCAAAAGGAAGTAGAAAGAGAGGTTGTGTGTTGTGACATTCTATACAAACAAGAATTCAGTTCACATTAGTGGAAATTATTAAGAATCAATCTTTTCTCCACATTGAAAAACACTGAATAAAATATATTTAAAACACTGAATAAAATATATTTAAAGTCACATTAAAAGCAAGGAAGGTCTGGGCATGGTGGCTTATGCCTGTAATCCCAGCACTTTGGGAGGCCAAGGCAGGAGGATCACTTGAGCCCAGGAGTCAAGCCTGGGAAACATAGTGAGATTATTGCCTCAACAAAACATCCAAAAATTAGCTGACCATGGTGATGGGCACCTAGAGTCTCAGGTACTAGGGAGACTGAGGTGGCAGGCTCACTTGAGCCTTGGAGGTCGAGGCTGCAGTGAGCTGTGATTGTGCCACTGCACTCCAGCCTGGGCAACAGAGCGAGACCCTGTCTCAAAAGAAAAAAAAAAAAAAGAAAAAAGAAAAAAAAAAAAGAAAAGACAAGGAAGGATTACCACATGTCATGCCACATTTTGGTGGGAAAAGCCTGAACCTGGAAGACAAGGAAAAAAGTATCTGAGCAACAAAACCCTTCTAAGGGGGCTTACTGACACTGATCACTTAGTCTTGAGTTCCCCAGCCTCATGTGGCAAAAAGGACAGAGTCAACGCCCAGGGCCACTCAAGAAGAGGAAACTTGGGGATAACATTTTCTATGTCAAATGAACACCAAAACACTACATAATAAAATAAATTATAAACAGAACTGAACTCCTCCTACTTCCCAGTAGTAATGGAACAGGGAAAACAAACAAAAGAGAAAAAAAGAGAGAAAAAAAAAGTGAAGAAAAGAAAGGGAAGAGAGAAAGAGAGAGAAAGAAAGAAAAGAAGAAGAAATAAAAAGAAAAGGAAGAAAGAAAGAAAAGAAAACGAAAAAGAAAGAGAAGAGAAAAAGAAAGAAAGGAAAGAAAGAAAGAAAGAATCAAATCCCTAAGAAGTTATGGGCATAGATTGGTCCTCATAAGTATTTGTACTCTAGACAAACAAAGCCTGGGTGAACAGAGAATCTCAAGTTGAAACCATCCACAACCAGTGTGCCCTTGCACTTGGCAGAAACAAATGCAAAACCTCTATGAAATAGGAATAATTTATCCTAGGCACCAGGGGACCCACCAAATTTTTCTTAAGGGCAATGACCAGCAAGCAAAAAATACTAGACACACAAGAAAGCAAGGCAACGTGAATGAAAATTGGTAGAACAAAAGAGACTACCTAAATTTCAGCTATTCAAATTAGCAGGCACAAATTATATAAATGATAAGTTTGAAAATCTCTGTAAGAAACCATTAAATACAGAAAATCCCTGTAAGAGACCATTAAATAAGATTTCTCTAAGAAATCCTAAATACAGCAGATTTAAGAAAAAGCAACATAGAAATTCTAGAAATAAGCCAAGTATGGTGGTTCACGTCTGTAATCCCAGCACTTTGGGAGGTTGAGGTAGGAGGATTGTTTGAGGTCAGAAGTTCAAGACCAGCCTGGGCAACATAGCAAGACCCATTTTTACAAAAAAAAAAAAAAAAAAAAAAAAAAAAAAAAAAAAAAAAAAGGCTGGCATGATGGTATGTGCCTGTAGCCCCAGCTACTTGGGAGCCTGAGGTGAGAAGATTGCTTGAGACCAGAGAGTTCAAGGCTGCAGTGAGCTGTGATTGCACTGCTATACTCCAGCCTGAATGACGGAGAAAGACCCTGTCTCTTAAAACACACACAGACACACACACTCACACACACACATACCAACAACCAAAATAAAAACTCAAAAGACATATTTGGTAGTAGAAAATTAGTGAGCTAGAAGATAGAGCAAAAGAAATCACTCAGAGTGTGTAACAGGAGAACATAGAAAATACAGCACAGGGAGCGATGGCTCATGCGTTAATCCCAACACTTTGGGAGGCTGAGGTGGGCGGATCACCTGAGGTAAAGAAATTGAGACCAGCCTGGCCAGCATAGTGAAACCCTGTCTCTACTAAAAATACAAAAATTAGCAGGGCGTGGTGGGTCACATCTGTAATCCCAGCTACTCAAGAGGCTGAGGCACAGGAATCACTTGAACCTGGGAGGCCACCATTGCATTCCAGCCTGGGAGATAGAGTGAGACTCTGTCTCAAAGGAAAAAAAAAAGAAAAAAAAGTACAGCAGAGAAGTATCAAGATAAAGCCTTAACTATTTGTGATTGGAATCCCAGAAGGAGATGAGAGAGAGAATGGGGCAGAGAGAATATCTGAAGAGACAATAGCAGAACATTTCTCAGAAAAAAATGAGATACCTAATCCACAGATTCCAAAGGCTCAGAATATATTTTTATTTATGCTGCTTGGGATTTTCACACCTGAATACATCATAGAGGAAACAAAAACAGAGACAGTCTTAAAAGTAGCCAGAGGGGAAGTAAAAGAGAGAATGTCTTCAAAGTAGAAGCATTTAGACAGACAACTGAGTTCTCAACAGAAATAATGGAAGGCAGGCCAGGCACAGTGGCTCACGTCTGTAATCCCAGCTACTTGGGAGGCTGAGGTGGGAGAATCGCTTGAACCCAGGAGGTGGAGGTTGCAGTGAGCCGAGATCACGCTGCTCCACTCCAGCCTGGGCAACAGAGCAAGACCCTGTCTCAAAGAAAGAAAGAAAAAAGAAATAATGGAAGGCAGATGACAATGCCATAATGTCTTAAATAAGCTGCAAGAAAATAACTGCTGTATCAGTCAGTGTTCAACCAGAGAAGCAGAACCAGCAGGAGATACATATTAAGAGACCTTAGCTTACACAATTGTGAGAAGGACAGGCTGGAACTCTCGGGTACAGGTTGAAGAGACAATCCACAGGCAGAATTTCTACTTTATTCTGGGAAGCTTCAACTCTGCTCTTGATGTCTTTTAACTTATTAATCATGCCCATGCAGATTATCTAGAATAATCTTCCCTACTTAAAGTCAACTAATTATGGACTTTAATCATATTTACAAAACCCCTTCACAGCAACCCCTAGTGTTTGATTGAATAACTGGAGTCTGTAGACTAGCCAGTTTGACATATCAAAAGATCATCACAACTGCTAACCTAGAATTCCATACTCAATGAAAATATCTTCCATGAATGAGAGCTGGCCAGGCACGGTGGCTCACACCGGTAATCCCAGCACTTTGGGAGGCTGAAGCAGGAGGATCACTTGGGGCCAGGAGTTCGAGACCAGACTTGGCAACATAGTAAGAACTCATCTCTACAAAAAATTTGTTAAAAAATTAGCTGGGCATGGTGGCACATGCCCGTAGTTCCAGCTACTGGGGAGGCAGAGGCAGGAGGATCACTTGAGCCTAGGATTTTGGGGCTGCAGTGAGCTATGATCATGCCACTGCATGTCAACCTGGGTGAAAGAGTGAGATCTTGCCTCTAAAAAAATAAAAAATGCATGGAAGCCAAGAAAAGATATTAAAACAAAAATAGAGCTCATCACCAGCATTTTATCACCAAAAGAAATTCTAAAGGATATACTTCAGATAGAAGGAAAAAGGTCTCAGATAGACCGTCTGAGTTTCACTAAAGAATCTGAGAAGCAAAATAAATAAACAAAATAACAAAAGAAAAGAGATACAGTATATACTTTTAAACTATTGCTAGAGGGCCAAGAGATTGAATGATAAAATAATGAATTCAAAGGAAGTCAAGGAAACAAAAATAACAGGTTGAGCAAAAAATAAGATGATAGGTTTAAATCCAGGTATATCAATAATCATGTATTTACAGACAGACAACATACTCTAATTAAAAGACAAAGAAGCATTGAGTGGGTAAATAGTTATTTGCAAGAGACACATCTAAAATATAAAAATATTAAAAAATTAAAGGTAAAAGGATGAAAAATATTAATCAAAAGAATTATTTAGTAGCTATATTATTATCAGAAAAAAATATTAGAGATAGAGTCATTTCAAAATGACATTAAGTCAAGTCATCGTGAAGAGATGAAGACCCTCAAAATAAAACAAACACAGGCACATTACAAAGAGAAATGGATAAAAAGTCTACCGTGGTGTGAGGTTTTGGTCACAGATTCAAAGTTTGTCAGAAGTTTCAAAGAGGTCAATGAACGCTCATGTTTGTGTGATTTAAAAAATGATGAAGACATCTTTGTAATAATCCCAAAGTCAGGGAATAACGTGTATATTTCCTGAGATAATTAAATTATTATGAAGAAAATAAATCACAATAAAAATAAAGGGAAACCTTAGAATTACTAACACAACTTCTGATACAGATAATTTGCATTACATTATTAGAACTGAAAACAGTCACAAAAAATAACAAGTCACCAAGAATGCATGGGATACTGTGAAGTAACACCTCTCAAATATGTTTTGCTTGGATGTGTGTTGGAGAATGATAGGAACTAAATGTAGGCCTGGCACAGTGGCTCACACCTGTAATCCCAACACTTTGGGAGGCCAAGGCGGGCAGATCATGAGATCAGGAGTTCGAGATCAGCCTGGCCAACATGGTGAAACCCCATCTATACTAAAAATACAAAAATTAGCTGAGTGTGGTGGCGGGCGCCTGTAATCCCAGCTACTTGGGAGGATGAGGCAGGAGAACTGCTTGAAACCAGAAGGCGGAGGTTGCAGTGAGCTGAGATCGCACCACTGCACCCAAGCCTGGGCAACAAGAGCAAAACTCCGTCTCAAAAAAAAAAACAAAAAACAAAAAACAAAACAAAACAAAAACCCTAAAACTAAATGTAGTATCAAACAGTGGCTAATAGAAATTAACACTCTGTCTAAATGTCTACACTGGAAGAGGCAAAGTCAGGTCAGAGAATGCATCTTAGACTTGAAGTTAGAAGCCCTTGAACCTGGGTTCAAGTTATTCCCCTGTCCTTAGTCAGGAGTCATCAGTTATAATTAACTGTGGGGCCTTGAAAATGTCCAATCCTTTCTGACTACGCACTTCAGCAAACTTTTAAAGGGTTGCCCCTTTTAAAAGAGTTTGACACCGTCCAAGGGTAACCCACCTTACCTCCATTCTGACCCCAGGGCTATCATCCTGGGAAAGCAAATAGAATGATTTTGCCATTTTCTCATGCTATGTCTCTGGGAATGGGTAGGATAAGCATAATACTCCCCATCATCTTGGGGATGGGATTACCACATATCACAAAACCCTAGAGAACATGGCCTGAAACCAGAGGGAGCACAGAGAAGAGGAGAAGCATGGAATGGGAGAGAGAGCAGCACAGGCTCTTTTGGACTGCCCAGCAGGGTTCTGTGCCCCTTTGGTACACCTGACTCATAACTCATACCTTGCAGCCCACCACACAGTGAATACGGCTTTTTACATATCACTTACTGCTTTGCAAAAAGTCCCAATGCAGTTCCCAAGAATTCTCCAAGTTCCCTTTGTCATGGTGGCAAAGGTAGGGAGGGCCACAGAAAAGCAGCCTCACTTACTCAAGGAGAAAACACTTTTTCACATGGCCGGTAGCCTTCGCAGCAAAAACATGGTCTCTCTCTTAAAAAGATCAATTTCATCATTGCAGGGATTTTTGTGAGACTGTGAAGATAATCCATTTGGAAGTTTCAGGAAGTTAGAGAGGTTTGAACTGTGAGAGAACGAGAACAAATCTTTAATTTCTGATCATGTATATTGCTAATAAGTGGCCCCATGAAGTGATCCAATAAACTTTACCAAATAAGACATAACATGAAAGTAATTCCCTAATGGGACTTTAAAAAAATATATGGTTGAGCCATATGAAGTTGCTGATATTTGAACATTTATTACCTACAAAAACTGTGATTTCATATGTTTCAACTTATTTAAAAGATCAGAAGGAAATGTCCATAAATATTTTAAGGGAGTGCATTAGGGATGTAATATTTTGAGTGAGGAAGAGAAGACCAGAAACTGCAAATAAAAGAGAGTAGAACTCTCTTTGAAGAAAAGCCCATGGACAAGATGGCATCTTACTTATCGAACACAGTATAATTTTGGTTAGCCAATTCATAAACAATTTCCTTGACTTTAAATAATATAAACGGCATAGAGACATGATAACCAAAACTATGCAATGTTCCTTTGCAAAGAACCACATAAGGAGACCATTTCCAAAGTCAAATGGAATGAGTTATCCTCATTCATTTTCCTTATCTGTTTCCCTTATTTACTTCATGAGATAGAGAGAGACTAGATACTCACCAAATACATTCCTTCCTCTTAGATACACAGCTAAATCCCTTTCCCAGGCCTCTTGCACCTAGGTGGTACCCTGTGACTCTGGCGTGTTGATAAATGCTTGACACCTGGCTCTCTAGATGAACAAAGGCCTCATCTGTAGCATTTGCCTACTATTGCATGGTGTGAATATTCACACAAAGGCCAGTTTCAAACCACCAATATGACATCACTAAAGTAGAATTGGGAGGAAATGCATAAAAGTGACTCTGTGAAGCTGGGACCAGCAGGTTCCAGCACACCTGGAGTCACTGAGATGGTGACTCGTTCTTAGCAAAGGAATTTGAGCAGAAGCGACGTGTGACTTAGGCAAGCAATTATGAGGCCTCCTCCTCCCTAACTCGTTCACTCCCTCAGAGCTTGGCAGCCCCACAGGGAAGATGATGGAGCTACAAGTGGTAGGGGACTAAATTTTTGAGTCCTTTCCTGGAGATGAACTGTTCAATGAACTGCTCAGAAACATCCACACCAGACTTCACATGAGTGAGAAATAAACTTCCACTATCTCAAACCATTGAGAGTTCAGGGCTATTTGTTAAAGCAATTAGCTTGTTCTGACTAATATATTGCCTTTTTAGAGAAACTGCAACTACACTCCAACATATCTGATTTTTATTAGTCGTCTAAGTCTTGCTTCAACTCAGAATCTGACTAGCTGTATCAGTCCATTCTTGCATTGCTATAAAGAAATATCTGAGACTGGATAATTTACGAAGAAAAGAGGTTTAGGCTGGGTGTGGTGGCTCACACCTGTAATCCTAGCACTTTGGGAGGCCGAGGTGGGTGGATCACCTGAGGCCAGGAGTTTGAAACCAGCCTGGCCAACATGGTGAAACCCTGTCTCTACAAAATATTCAAAAATTAGCTGGGCCTGGTGGCAGGTACCTGTAGTCCCAGCTACTCAGGAGGCTAAGGCATGAGATTCACTTGAACCTGGGAGGTGGAGGTTGCAGTGAGGAAGATCTGGCTGGAGACACAGATCCAAACCATATCCCCAGCATATAATCATTTAAGTTATATAACGATTTTTAATCCTGCTGTTAAAAAAGTCTTCATTGGCCGGGCGCGGTGGCTCACGCTTGTAATCCCAGCACTTTGGGAGGCCGAGGCGGGCGGATCACGAGGTCAGGAGATCGAGACCACGGTGAAACCCCGTCTCTACTAAAAATACAAAAAATTAGCCGGGCGTGGTGGCGGGCGCCTGTAGTCCCAGCTACTCGGAGAGGCTGAGGCAGGAGAATGGCGTGAACCCGGGAGGCGGAGCTTGCAGTGAGCCGAGATCGCACCACTGCACTCCAGCCTGGGAGACAGAGCGAGACTCCGTCTCAAAAAAAAAAAAAAAAAAAAAAAAAAAAAAAAAAAAGTCTTCATTTTCCAATAAATCATGATCATCATCAGGCATTTATTAAATTACCAAGTAAATGTTTCATAATTTTAAAGAGAGACTTTAAGGAAAACATCAATAAGAGACATTTTAGTCTCAAATTTAAAAAGACTTTAAAAATAACTTTAAGCCCTTTGAAATAGCTAAGTATCAATTAGCAAATCATGCGTCCATTCAGTTATATAATCACTTCCACCCTTGGAAGAATGGATATAGAGAGACGCACGTCGGACTTTATTTTCTTGGCGAACTTCCAATCTGAAGATAATAGTGGTTAATAAATTACATGTGACAGGGTTATATTAATTCACTTAAAACTGCAGTCGAATTTCTTGGCAGAATTTCTCCTAATGGTGCAGGCTCTAAAATAGGACATATCTAGTGAAATTTATGCTATAATTGACCCCAGCTGGCTTTGTAATGCTGCTAAATGCAGCCGTAAAGATAGAACCCAGTAGCTGAGAAAAAGGACAGTACAGACCGAAGTCATGGATCTGATTTTCTGGAACCACTTGAATCATCAAATTTTAACTCACCAATCAGACAAGAGGGGGAAAAACATCTTTTCAGCATCTGTTTTTAACAGCTGATAAATTTCTCACTAAGTCTCCCCTCTCCTCTATGGAGGTAGCCTTTATTTTGGATGGTGGAAATTCCCAGGAACAAGCTTGGCTGTAAGCCTCCCCTCTTGCTGAGGCTCGCCCGACACTCAGCTCTAGGATGGTGTAATTGAAGGAAGGATTTCCAGGGCATGAGGGGACTGGCAGAGCATTCCTCTGGTGATATTTTCCTGCTAGAAGACCCCTTGGCTTTCAATACTCCCAACTTCACAGAATGCAGCCTCTCAATACATTTTTCAGCTGAAGTTTATAGAGAAAAAATGTTTACTTATGACACCAAATCCAATATCTTAAACATGATGCATAGGTAAAGTCTCAAATTATTTCTGAAAATAACTAGGGGACATCTGAATGGTGTGAGGATGGTTTGAAAGGCATCAAGGGTGGTCTGGCTGGGCCATTTTATTAGGGGGTCTTCAGTGTCATTATCTTTTGATCACAGCTTGTAGGTTCTGAAAACCAAGTGGAAGGAAAGAAGCTATGGAAAGCATAGTATCCTGCTTGCACACGTTCACCTATTCTTCTGCTTACTGTATTTGTGCCCTCAACTCTGCCTGATATCCCCCAGTGCAGAGACTCTTTTACCTTCTCCAGAGAAGAAACCTCCCATAGAGAGGAGCATCTTAGTCAGTTCTGGCTGCTGCTACAAAGTACTATAGACTGGGTGGCTTATGAACAACTGAAATGTATTTCTCACAGTTCTGGGTGCCAGTATAAATTGGCTGTGGTGAGGGCTTTCTTCTGGGTTGCAGAATATTGTCTTTTCAGTGCATGTGCACATGGCAGAAAGAGTGAGAGAGCTCTCTGGGATCCCTTTTAAGGGCACTTATCCTATTCATGAGGGCTCCACCCTCATGACCTAATCATCCCCTCAAAAGCCCTACCTTGAAATACTATCATATTGGGGTTAAGATTTTAACATATGAATTTTGGGGGAACATAAACATTCAGTCCATAACAGGAAGGTTATACAGACACACAAACTGGAGTGCAGAACTGGACATTTAACACCCTCTACTTCTTCTTTTACTCCTCTCCCCCTACTCCCACACTTGAACCTCTTCTCCTCCTTTGAAAACAAGTTTTATTGAGATATAACTTACATACTGAGAAATGCACAAACCTTAAGGGTGGACCTAACGAACTGCATCGTTAACAAACCTCCTGATGTTGGCCTATCCTTTGCCCCATCTTCCTCAAATACATGGTGCTGCCCATTCTTGAGTCATTGGGAATTTTGGGATGTAAATGGAGTTACTGGTGTAGTCAAACCCCAATCCGGGTGACAGATGGGCTGGCTGTCATTACTAATTCTCTCAGGAGACATTTCCCTTTTATGAACAAGATACATTTTTATGTGCTTTGCCTTTGCTAAGGCACAGATACTTTTTCCTCTCCTACCTTTGTGAGGAGGCTGTGGCCCTTCAAGGCTCTGGCTTTCTGTGGGGAGTCCCACTTCCTACTCCCCACCTGTGTACGCCCTGGGTTCTGTCTCTTGTGCCCGGTCCTTTGCGTACCCCCATCCCAGCCTCTCTCCAGGGTTCTGGGTTCCTAGTATTGGCAGATACTACATTCCTGGTTTTCAAAGACTATTTATTGTATTTAATTCAGCAGTTTTCGTGTTTTGTAGCTGGAGAATTTTTCAGAATATCTAGTCTGAGGTATTGCCAGGAACAATTAATCTTGTTAAATCCTATTCATCTTAAAAGGCTCAACTCAAAGGTCACCTCTTATGTAAAAGCTCTCTGTCCTTCTCCTGGAGGAGTTAGCCTTTCTTCCTCTAATGAATGAAAGCTTCCACAGGCCCTGGTGACATCCGCACTCCAGGGCCGTCACTCACTTGAAAAGTTGCCTTAACTATGTCCTTAGGGATATGTCTCCACCACCAGTTAGGAGCTGCTCAAGGCAGGCACTTTTTGGGATGCATCTCTTATCTGCTACATTTAGTCCAGTGCCTACCACTGGGATGTGGTGGGTGGGGGGAGGGAGAGGGGAAGAGACAATTCTTAATACTCATTGAATTAAAAGAAAGTAATTGATAATGCACTAATACCGTGGTTCAAATTCTGCCGAGGCTCGTTCCCAGTCATGTGTGTTATGAGATACTCAGTATACACACATTCAATACAAACATGTATTGGATGCCTTCATTCTGTCCCTGAAACTTGCCAAGCTTCTTCCCATTTCAAGGTCTTTGCAGTTGTTTTCTTTCTGCTTGGAATGCTCTTCCCCTTGAAGTTCACATGGCTACCACTTTCCTCTTAGGTAGGTCCCAACTCAAATGCTGCCTTCAGAGAGAGGGCTCTCCTAACCACCCCCACCCATGCCCAGCCAGGTTATCCAAATATTCTCTTCCTCATAGCATATAATTATAGAATCACTTAAAGTTAGCTTATTTTTAAAAACGTAATGCAATCTACATACTAGTATTCTCAGAATCTAGGATGATGCCACATGATAAATATTCAGTAAATAATTTTTAAAAAATGAATATGGGGCCCTCGTAGGTTCACAAAGTTCAACTGCTGAAGACAGATCTTCTTTCAGACCACTTTTGAGATTTTTCTGTGGCTGTGGTAGACAACTCGTAACATCTACCTTTTTCTAGGCCAAAGTTTTCTAAGTTATCCTCTGGAACTTTGGGGATCTCACTCATTATGGAACCATGAGTTGGAGTGGGTTCAGCCTGTTTTCTAGGTGAAGTCCTGCCTTCGTCTGTAGGTAGAGCCGGCTTTGGTTCTCCTCAGCAGAGTTACAGAGTGGGGTGGAATTCCTTCCAGATGGGACTTTGGCTCTGTTTCCCTTAAAGGATGTCCACCCCCCGCCCCCCACCAACTGCTTCTGCCTGTCCTTCCATCCTGTGCTAGATAGAAGGGAGGCATGAGATGTAGATAAGGGAGAACACACTTAGTTGGGATTTAGAAAAATGAGGTGGTACGAGGTGCCAGGGAGTTAGAAGAGAGGGTAGGGCTAAGAAGTGGGATAAAGGGAGAAAAAAAAAAAAGTGCAAAGGCCTCAGAAATAACTTGGGCCTACTTGAATAAGTAGGGTCAATTTTGCCTACAGTTAGCCTGAAAAAAAAAAAAAAATGCAGTTTCTCTTGACTTATCTTGGCAGGAAAGCTTGTGTGAAAGTGGGGTAAGGGGGCTGGGCAGGGTCACTGACACTTGTAATCCCAACACTTTGGGCGACTGAGATGGGCAGATCCCTTAGCCCAGGAGTTCAAGACCAGCCTAGGCAACATGGTGAAACCCTGCCTCTACAAAAATTAGCTGGGTATGGTGGCACGCAGCTGTAGTCCCAGCTAATCTGGAGGCTGAGATGGGAGGATTGATTTGAGCTCCGGAGGCGGAAGTTGCAGTGAGCTAAGATTGCATCACTGCACTCCAGTCTGGGTGACAGAGTGAAACCCCATCTCAAAAATAAATAAATAAACAAATAAATAAAAAATAAAAGAAAGTTGGGCAAGGAAGGGGGTGCAAGATGACATTTTTTTTTTTTTTTGGTCCTGGGACATGAGCTTCTTAGCTGACAAGGCATATGGTGAAGCAGAGCATAGATTTCTCCTTCAGTTCTAACACTGCAGTCATTCTAGATCTCTGTAGCCCAGTGGAAATGTGCACCCTTCCTGTCTGCACCCCAGCCTTCCAACCGTACTCCCACTTAGCTCTACATCTAAGTGTGTCTCTTTGGAAATGGTTCTGACCACACCCAGCCATGCGTGCACATGGCTTCCAGCAGGGCCCCTTCCTTCAGCTCTAGAGTACCAAGAGTGTGTTAAAAATGCCAGTCCTCCTTCAGAGATTCTGATTCAGTAGACTCGATGTTGGGTCCAGGTATCTGCATTTTAAACTAGCACCACAGGGATTCTGATACAGGCAATTTGTAAATGACTCTTTTATAAAATTGGTAGTTAGATTTACTAAATATTTCTATGAGCTAAGTGTAGTGCTAATCCCTTCGGGTGCATTATCTTAATCCACACAAGAGCTCATCCAGTTATAGCTGAGGACACAGGCTGAGACGTCAGCTAGAACTTGTAAATGATGAATCCTGGCCTTAAAAACAAAGGCCTCTGACTTACAAAGCCCACATTCTTTCATGGGCTAGGGATAGCTTTTAAATCTTTAAATTATTTTAGGAGTTTCTAATATCTTGCTACTCAGAGTGTGGTCCATGGACCTGTAACATCGGGGTCTTCTGGGAACGTGCTAGAAAAGTAGACTCTCAGCCCTCCAGGCCCCGTGAATCAGAATCTACTTTTTGACAGGATACCTGTGTGATGTCTATACACATGAAAGTTTGAGAAGCACTGTGATAATATATTTTATTTATTCATTTGTACCCTCATCTCATGCCAAAATAAATTACTGATGTCATTTCCTGTTACATATTATGGAAATACCTTATACTGTAGCTTGCATGTGATTCCTATTGGTTTATGAGCTTTATTTCATCCATTCAGCTAGATTTAGTGGAACTCATTTTATTATTTCTCACCCAGACTCTTAAAATTATCTCCTATTTGGTTTATCTGCCTTCAGTCTCTCCTGTCTTTTAATCTATTGCTAGAAAAGATTAAAAAAAAAAAAAACAGTGGAGCACATTATTGCAACAAAATCTTGGTGAAAAACCTACAGTAATTAAAGTGCAGCTGCTCCGGTTGAAGTGTGTGTATGCAGTGGAGGGTGGGGTCAGAGCTCTGTCTTTTTAGGTCCCCCCAGAATCCCCACGATACTTCCCGTGAACTCCCAGTGGGTCTGTGGAGTACAGATGACCATGCTTACTCTCCCAGTTCTCCACCACAGCACTGTGACTCTTTCAAAATCAATTATGTGATGCATTGCATATAATTTGGTAATAATGAAAGTACAAATGTTTGTGATGAATTTAGTTTAAAATAACTTGGAAGGAGTGGATTGACGTCATGCTCTCGCTTGCATTCCAATATGCTTTCTTTAGGATGAAAGCCCTAATATTAGATACACCCAGGAAAATGGGAAGATGTCACCATGGATGTCATGGTGGGAAAAGGTCAAGAGTCATGGATCTAGGCTGGCTTCCAGGTTGCTGCCAGAGAGAGCTTCTTTAAAGCTATAACTCTTTTTGCCTATAAACTCATCATCCACAGCCTACAGAATTATTAATACGACCAATCTGCTTACCCCTGCTTATCTCTCTCATATCCCACTCCTCCCAACCTCTTCAGGACTCCAGGACTCCAGTCCCCTCATGCCAAAACAGAGCAGACCTTCCATGAGTCTGTGTCTTCCCAGGTGCTGTTCCTCTGCCTGGAAACATCTTTTTTTTTTTTTTGACAGAGTTTTGCTCTGTTGCCCAGGCTGAAATGCAGTGGCGCAATCTCAGCTCACTGCAAACTCCACCTCCCAGGTTCAAGTGATTCTCCTGCCTCAGCCTCCTGAGTAGCTGGGATTACAGGAGCGCATCACCATGTCCAGCTAATTTTTGTATTTTTAGTAGAGACAGTGTTTCACCATATTGGCTAGGCTGGTGTCAAGTTCCTAGACTCAAGTGATCCACCTGCCTCAGCCTCCCAAAGTGCTGTGATTATAGGCATGAGCCACTGTGCTAGCTTGCCTGGAAACATCTGTTTTTAAAAAAAAAAAAAAAATTTACTTGAAGTTCTGGGATACATTTGCAGAACCTGCAGGTTTGTTACATAGGTATACATGGTGGTTAGCCACATCTATCAACCCATCATCTAGGTTTTAAGCCCTGCATGCATTAGGAATTTGTCCTAATGCTCTCCCTCTCCTTGGCCCCCACCGCCTGACAGGCCCCGGTGTGTGATGTTCCCCTCCCTATGTCCATGTGTTCTCATTGTTCAACTCCCATTTATGAGTGAGAACATGCATTGTTTGATTTTCTGTTCCTGTGTTAGTTTGCTGAGAATGATGGCTTCCAGCTTCATCCATGTCCCTGAAAAGGATATGAACTCATTCTTTTTTACAGCTGCATAGTATTCCATGGTATATGTGTGCCACATTTTCTTTATCCAGTCTATCATTGATGGGCATTTGGACTGGTTCCAAGTCTTTGCTATTGTAGATAGTGCTGCAATAAACATACGTGTGCATGTGTCTTCATAGTAGAATGATTTATAATTCTTTAGGTATATACCCAGTAATGGGATTGCTGGGTCAAACAGTAACTCTGGTTCTAGATCCTTGAGGAATTGCCACACTGTCTTCCACAGTGGTTGAACTAATTTACACTCCCACCAACAGTGTAAAAGCATTTCTATTTTTCCACAGCCTCTCCAGCATCTGTTGTTTCTTGACTTTTTAATAATCGCCATTCTAACTGGCATGAGATGGTATCTCATTGTGTTTTTTATTTTCATTTCTCTAATGATCAGTGATGATGAGCTTTTTTCATATATTTGTTGGCCGCATAAATGTCTTCCTTTGAGAAGTGTCTATTCATATCCTTTGCCCACTTTTTGATGGGATTGTTTTTTTTCTTGTGAATTTATTTAAGTCTCTTGTAGATTCTGGATATTAGCCCTTTGTCAGATGGATAGATTGCAAAAAGTTTCTCCCATTCTGTAGGTTGCCAGTTCACTCTGATGATAGTTTCTTTTGCTGTGCAGAAGCTCTTTAGTTTAATTAGATCCCATTTGTCAATTTTGCCTTTTGTAGCAATTGCTTTTGGTGTTTTAGTCATGAAGTCTTTGCCCATGCTTATGTCCTGAATGATATTCCCCTCACCTCCCCTATTGCTTTGCATGGTGCCTATCCCAAAGTAGATGCACTGTGAAGAGGGTTAAGTGAATGAATGGATGAATAAGTGAATGGAGTAGAGGAGAGGGGGAGAGAGAAGGAGATGGGCAAAGAGAGAGAGAAGCTCGGGTATGCAAAGAATTAGAAAAAGAGAACAGAGAGACATGAGGAATCCTGACCTTCAGAGCCTGGTTCTAATCCGTCCTGGAGGCTGGCTGTTCTACTTGCCTTTGGGATCTTTGATACTGGTTGTTGCCCTCACGTTGGGCTCTGTTGTGTCCTTTTATGTTTGTCTGTGAGTTGCTCAAGGGCAGAGATCTAACCTCACTCATCTTTGTATCCTCAGGGTGCCTGGAACACAGTAGGACAACAAGCTATTTCTCCCTTTCCACATGGAGAAAAGAAACTACATCATGTTTTAGGGTGTTTAGAGCCCTCTTTCTACCCTTTGCTGAAGGTGACATATTAAAACACTCCTTTGAGTGAAAATAAAATACAGTATGTTCCTCAGGGTTCTAATTTGTCAGAAAGATTTTTCAAGTTCTAGTTTTTCTATAGCAACAGGAATTATTTATGTTGATTCCCTCAAGAAGCACCAGTACTTTATCATCCCAGTCATTTTCCATTTGCGTGAGATACACATCAGGAATTTCCTTCTTCATGTCAAACTCAGCACTGCACAGAGCCAGGCTTTTAAAACATAATTCATTAGCTTGGAAATAGGAAGTGACAAGAAGTAATTGATCTATTTCAATTTGCTCTCACAAGAGCTAGCTTTTATTTCTTTGCCCCATGGCCTCTTTTTATTTAGTGTATGTATTTTCCCCAAAATTTGTATCTTTTTTTTTATTCAAAGGGGAGCAAATTTTAGACTGTTAAGGCTATTTTAAATCACAAATACAGACCTCTCAGTCTAAAATATCTACTTGCCTATTGCCATTAAATCTAGAAATCAGGCAATACCAATGTCTCCTGTTTTGCTGCTGCTCTCATCTCAGCATTCTAGCCAACCTTCTTTATTCTCTGCTTTCCCCTGCCCCCATGGAGATTTTAATTTTGTTAAAACGTTTTTACTGCAGCTGTGACTCAGGCAGCTCAGTTAGCTGCAGAAACATAATGTCATTTAATATTCCAACCCACAGCTCAGACAGTTTCACATTGGGTCATTTGGAGCAGAGCTGTTGAGAATGCTTTATATGACAATGATTGGCAACACCCTGCTGTTGAAAAAAAGGCAGCATGAAAAACAGCTAGTGTGCTCCTAGCAATATCTCTGTTCTCAATACCAGACCATGAATAGGAGCCAACTGAACAGAACCAAATGTGATCATCAGGTGACGATGTAATACTAAAGCCACACTCTTGATTCCCTCTGTGTTGGTTGGATAAGATGCTTTCATTCATTAATCCATTTGTTCATTTAATTATATTCAAAGTGGACCTATTTCAGGATAGGCACCATGCAAAGGCAATGCTAAGACATAAAACAATAGGGGCACAGCCCCTGCTACTAACATACCTGTAGTCTGTTGGAAAAGGTAGATTTCAAAAAAAATATTTACAGGTTGCCTGGAAAACCAAGGAAGATAGCACTGAACACTAACAGAGAAACCAAAGGGGACTTGAAGGGGCTCACAGAGGAAGTGAGATTTGAAGTATATTTTGAGGGATGAACTGGATATTTCCAGATGAAGAAAAGGAGTGGATATATCCCCCAGCAAGGAGATGCGTATGCAACGGCAAGAGACTGGTGTTGGCAGCTAAGGTAGAAAGGAGACAGGGTGGGATGGAGATCGTGAATTCTACTTTATGACATGTTCGCAGTATCTGGTTGATTTAGCGGTCAGATGAGATTTGGGGCTAGAAATAGAGATTTGGAAGTTAACGAGATCATTTTTGAGGTTGGACATGGTGGCTCACACCTGTAATCCCAGCACTTTGGGAGGCCAAGGTGGGCAGATTGCTTGAGCCCAGGACCAGCCTGGGCAACATGGCAAAACCCCATCTCTACAAAAAATATGAAAATTAGATGCATGCCTATGGTTACAGCTACTTAGGAGGCTGAAATGGGAGGATCACTGAGCCCAGGAGGTTGAGGCTGCAGTGAGCTGAGATTGCACCATTGCACTTCAGCTGGGGTGACAAAGCACGGCCCTGTCTCAAAAAAATAATAAAAAAAAAAAAAAGGAAAAATCGCCTAAGAATGTGCAGAGTGAGAAGAAAAACGAGCCCATGACTGAGTCTTTGGAACATTTAAGGATCTGACTAAAGAAAAGGGACACACAAGGAGATGTGAAAAAGAGTGTAGAAGGAGTACAAAAGAAAAGTGTGTGGCAGATACACAAGGCCCTGCTTTTACAGAAACTGTCTTCCTCATTGTAGCATACTTTGTACCTGATAATCATTCGGATATCTATTAAATGAGTAACTTTAGATATGATCCCATTTAATTTTATCTTAGGAATGAGAAAAGTAAAGCCCAAAATTATGTAATTTATGTAACTAAGGTATTTTCTTTATCTTTTTAAAAATTTTCACTACGATATAGCTAGGTATAAATTCTTTCCTTCCTTCCTTCCTTCCTTCCTTCCTTCCTTCCTTCCTTCCTTCCATTCCTTCCTTCCTTCCTTCTTCTCTTTCTCTCTCTCTCTCTTTTTTTTTCTTCAGTCTTGCTCTATCATCCAGGCTGGAATGCAGTGGACTGATCTTGGCTCACTGTAACCTCCACCTCCGGGGTTCAAGCAATTCTTCTGCCTCAGCCTCCCGAGTAGCTGGAATTACAGGCACTCGCCATCACGCCCAGTTAATTTTTGTGTTTTTAGTAGAGACAGGGTTTGACCATGTTGGCCCAGGCTAGTCTCGAACTCCTGACCTCAAGTAATCCACCCACCTTGGCCTCCAAAAGTGCTGGGATTACAGATGTGAGCCACCATACCTGGCCTGAATTTATTTCTACTTACCCTTCTCAGGACTCATTATGCTTCCTGAATCTGGATACATGTCTTTCTTTGAGTCAAGAAAATTCTCAACAATTATATTTTAAACGATTACATTTTGTACATTTTTTCCTCCTGGAATGCCTATTAGATGTGTGTAGAGGTTTTTCATTCTATCCTCCATCCCTTGTAATTTATCGTAGTTTTATTACCTCATCTCCATCCTGCCTTCTGGGTAACGCCTCAAATCCATTTTTCAGTTTGCAAATTCTCTCCTTAGCCATGTTTAGCCTGCTATTTAACCTGTGACTGAGATTTTCGTTTCAATATTAAACTTTTCATTTCTGGAAGTGTTCTATCTTTTAAAAAATTATTTTTCAAATCAGCCTAGTCTTCTGGGAGCAATATGTTTTTACCTCTTAATGTTTTATTTTCTGTCTTTAATTATGTATTTCCTTTCTATATTTTGGTCTCTAGCCAAAACATCTATTTACAGAGGCTCTTGAAATCTAATCCAGCTGTTTGGATGTTTCCTCATGGGTAGTTAGTTATCTTCTCATGTTTGTGACTGTTGATGAGAACTCTGAGGCCTGGGTTTAGGGTATGTCCCTCCAGATAGGCTCTGCTTTACTTCTGCTGGGTACCCTAGGATTTTACCATCCTGAGATCACATGTTGTGTCAATTTCTCAGGCTGGGTACACCTAGGCCACGCTACTATTATAAATTCTAACTTCAAACCTGTGCGAAGACAGGCCTACAGAGTAGGAGACAGAGAAATATTTAACAACAAGCTAGCTCTCTTGAGAAAAGCCCTGATTTGAAGCATTTGTCAATTGTTTTGCAAATATTTACATAATTGCTGATTTTAAGCAGCCAACTTAAGGCACTGAAGGAGGAGTTAGGAAGAAATGTGCACTTTTAGCTCTTGCAAACTACCACAAGCCATGGCTGCTAATTTCCCTCTGTTCCTAGTTCTTTCCACCAGGCCTCAGAATTGCAGTTCACTTGCATATTAGACTCCAAGAGGGCATCACAAACACCTTACACGCAACACATCTAAAACCCGAGTCTCAAGCATGGCACTTTGCCTATGTGTTCCCTATCTCAGTTAATGTCATGCCCATTCACCCAGTTTTCCAAATTAAAGCCTAATTCTGTCTCGAATTATCTCTCTCCTTCTCCACAAATGTATCTTCTCTCATATAAGCTGCCACTATTTTCCACTGGCATTATCATCATAGCCTCCTAGTTTGACTCCCTGGCTGGTCTTTATTCATCTCAGGGCTTCTGGACCTGCCTTTCTGAGTCTTAAATCTGGAGATGTCACTTCCCTGCATAGAAAGCTTAGCTAACTTTCTGCTGTCAGCAAAATTAAGGTCCAAGTGCTTTATGTGCAATAGAAGCCCTAAATAATTTGCCCTACTACCCACTTTTCCATAGCTTGTTTCTTGTCCCTGCCACTTTGTTTTTTGTTTGTTTTTTGTTTTTTTGACACAGAGTCTCGCTCTGTCGCCCAGGTTGGAGTGCAGTGGTGGGATCTCGATCTTGGCTCACTTCAACCTCCACCTCCCGGGTTCAGGTGATTCTCCTGCCTCAGCCTCCTGAGTAGCTGGGATTACAGGTGCCTGCCACCACGCCCAGCTAATGTTTGTATTTATAGTTGAGGCAAGGTTTCACCATGTTGCTCAGGCTGGTCTGGAACTCCTGACCTCAACCTCCCAAAGTGCTGGGACTACAGGTTGTGAGCTACTGTGCCTGGCCTGTCCCTGCCACTTTGTATCCACTCTCTGTTTCCAACATGGAAGTGATGTACTTCCATGACTTTGCTCAAGGTGTTCTCCTGCCCTGGAATGGCCTTTGCCTTTCGTCACATGTTGAAGTCTAGTGCTTCCTAGTTAACGGTGCTTAGACTCCACATCTAGGATTCATCATTCCCATTTCTATTTGAACCTAAATGTATAAAGTTCATCATAGAGTGCCTTGCATTGCTGTTGTCTTATACTTAGAGCCTCAAGGTCTTTGAGAACACGAAACATGCCTTAGACATGGTTAATGTTCTCTATCATTCCTACTGCCTAGCAAAACTTTGGGAGATTAATATACAGTTGTTAAATTGAGTGGTTATAATACAGTGCTACAAAAAGAACTCTGAAAGTTTAGGAGTCAATGTCTACTAATTACAGACAACTATAAAATAATAGAAAAAAATATATATATTCCAAAATATCAGTTTTTTTTAAGTTGTTTATATTTGGTCAGCTGTTAAGAGAGAGCCTAAGCAAGTATGATAAAAATGCTCAGGACCGATTCTCAGTCCCCCATATCCAGCTCCCATTAAGTCAGGCACTGTTTTGCAGATGTAGTGGGGGAAAGCAGTGACCTTCTCCACTGTCCCCCAGTCAATATTACAGACAAGGCAATAATATAGATAAGGCAGGGCAATGGATAGCAATGACAGGTGCTGGTGAGCAGCAGCTTTGGGTAATAATTCCCAGATCTCTTGAATGGCAAGACCAGTTCAATATTGGGAGCAAGAAAAGATGTACAAAACATAAAATTATTAACAGATCACGGTTCATCAGCATTCTTTACAATTCTACCAATACCAGTTAGTGAGCAAGAGTTGTTTCTATGATTTGATTCCTGCATAATGGACAAGAAGTTTATAATTATTTCAAGAAAAATATATCTTTAAAAGTTTCAAAATAACACTTTCTAAAATAAGAAATGTTAATGCTTATCAACTTTGTATGGTGTGACAGAAAATGAAATAGTCCAAACCCAAACCAATTAGTAGAGTCCAATTTTAATAAAATTTCTTTTTCTTTCATCTTGTTTTTGCTATTCACTCTGTAGTCTGGTTACTCAACAAGAGGTGATATTTCAGTAGTCAGCCTTGAAACATATCACTGGAGTTTTTATTATGTTTAGATCAAATAAATTCTGTTTAATATCCTGCTAGAGCTTTGTAGATATTGTTTTTTCCTTTTCAGTTTATCAGATGACAAATGCCTCCCGATACAAGACTTTCTGCCATACAAAGATAGTTGTGTGAAATCCCCAGGAAAGGCTTCAAAAACATGCACTGAAAACCAGTTGAAATGTTAGGTTAAAGAATAGATGAAAACAAGGATGGGACTGATCAAAGAATAGAAGATCAGTAGAGAAAAAAGAGAGTGAAAACAATCTTCCCATTAAAGCAAACTTTTGTTAAGCCTTGAAGAAATCTGTAGAAAGCTGAGCCCCTCTGGTACAGACTTGGAGATAACAGGAAAGGAGGGCCTGGAATAAATGAAACCTCAGTTGACGCCTTTTTGGTAAGGACTAGGCAATTGAATCATATGATTTGAGAGCCGATGAGCTGGTACCTTTACAAAGCTGATTGCTGTATGAGATCTGACGTGTTATCAGAGCAAACAGGATAGGCCGGGGAGAGTCATGCGAGGACACGAGGAATCACAGCTTCAAAAATGCGGCAGGAGGTTTGGAAGCAACAGCTACACACAGATCAACTTCCAGATGCCAAGATGATCTCAACACAGGAGCTAGATTAGTTACAAGGCACAGAGAGTTATATTTTACACAGCTACCTGTTAGCTCTATGTGTATTGGGTAATGGTTAAGATCATCTCTAGGTATGGAAAGCTGGTCGTCCTTAATGATAGATGATGCTGTTAGCAATTGCTTGTTTTGTGGAAAAACTGAACGTAGCCCATACTTCCCCTTGGCCACATGAGTTTGAGGCTGCAATCCAGGAATATGGGCTACCTGCTTAGGGCTACCTTGAACTCTTATTACCTGCAGCTAACACGGTAAAGCCTTGGACTCGGAAATACCACCTAGAAAGTTATCGGATAACTAATGCTCCTTTTTTTTTTAACCATTTCATGGAAATGGCCTTATTACTTAGGGACTCCTTCAGTTGCAACTTGAACTAGCTTGGCTAAAAGATGAAGATTTAATAGCTCATATAACCAGCTAGGTGAGGAGTGTTGTTGGAAAGGACTGGAACAGGGTCTTGGTGTTGCACTTTCTCTTTTCCCCTCTCATCTCCTTTAATTCAGCTTTTATTTTTGGCTTTATTCTCCCAGGCTGGGTGACATCATAAAATGAACCATAGTTAGTAGCAGTTTCTGAGCTCACAATTTCCCAACTTCTTAACTAGAGAGGAAAGTGCTCTTCCCCATGGCTCTTATTAAAAAAAAAAGGCGGGGGAGGAGCCAAGATGGCCGAATAGGAACAGCTCCGGTCTACAGCTCCCAGCGTGAGTGACATAGAAGATGGGTGATTTCTGTATTTCCAACTGAGGTACCTGGTTCATCTCACTGGGGAGTGCCAGACAGTAGGTGCAGGACAGTCGGTGCAGTGCACTGTGCGTGAGCCAATGCAGGGCAAGGCATCACCTCACCCGGGAAGCACGAGGGGTCAGGGAATTCCCTTTCCTAGTCAAAGAAAGCGGTGACAGATGGCACCTGGAAAATCGGGTCACTCCCACCCTAATACTGCGCTTTTCCAACCAGCTTAAAAAACAGCACATCAGGAGATTATATCCCACACCTGGCTTGGAGGGTCCTACACCCAGGGAGTCTCGCTCACTGCTAGCACAGCAGTCCGAGATCAAACTGCAAGGTGGCAACGAGGCTGAGGGAGGGGCGCCTGTCATTGCTGAGTTAGTTGTTTGATTAGGTAAACAAAGCGGCCGGGAAGCTTGAACTGGGTGGAGCCCACCACAGCTCAAGGAGGCCTGCCTGCCTCTGTAGGCTCCACCTCTGGGGGCAGGGCACAGACAAAAAGACAGCAGTAACCTCTGAACTCTTAAATGTCCCTGTCTGACAGCTTTGAAGAGAGTAGTGGTTCTCCCAGTATGCAGCTTGAGATCTGAGAATGGGAAGACTGCCTCCTCAAGTGGGTCCCTGACCCCCTGAGTAGCCTAACTGGGAGGCACCCCCCAGTAGGGGCGGACTGACACCTCACACGGCCGGGTACTCCTCTGAGACAAAACTACCAGAGGAACGATCAGGCAGCAGCATCTGTGGTTCACCAATATCCACTGTTCTGCAGCCACCTCTGCTGATACCCAGGCAAACAGGGTCTGGAGTGGACCTCTAGCAAACTCCAACAGACCTGCAGCTGAGGGTCCTGTCTGTGAGAAGGAAAACTAACAAACAGAAAGGACATCCACACCAAAAACCCATCTGTACGTCACCATCATCAAAGACCAAAGGTAGATAAAACCACAAAGATGGAAAAAAAAACCGAGCAGAAAAACTGGAAACTCTAAAAATCAGAGCACCTCTCCTCCTCCAAAGGAACGCAGCTCCTCACCAGCAACGGAACAAAGCTGGATGGAGAATGACTTTGACGAGTTGAGAGAAGAAGGCTTCAGACGATCAAACTACTCTGAGCTACAGGAGGAAATTCGAACCAATGGCAAAGAAGTTAAAAGCTTTGAAAAAAAATTAGATGAATGGATGACTAGAAGAATCAATGCAGAGAAGTCCTTAAAGGACCTGATGGAGCTGAAAACCAAGGCACGAGAGCTACGTGACAAATGCAGAAGCCTCAGTAACCGATGCGATCAACTGGAAGAAAGGGTATCAGTGAGGGAAGATGAAATGAATGAAATGAAGCAAGAAGAGAAGTTTAGAGAAAAAAGAATAAAAAGAAACGAACAAAGCCTCCAAGAAATATGGGACTATGTGAAAAGACCAAATCTACGTCTGATTGGTGTACCTGAAAGTGACGGGGAGAATGGAACCAAGTTGGAAAACACTCTGCAGGATATTATCCAGGAGAACTTCCCCAACCTAGCAAGGCAGGCCAACATTCAGATTCAGGAAATACAGAGAACGCCACAAAGATATTCCTTGAGGAGAGCAACTCCAAGACACATAATTGTCAGATTCACCAAAGTTGAAATGAAGGAAAAAATGTTAAGGGCAGCCAGACAGAAAGGTCGGGTTACCCACAAAGGGAAGCCCATCAGACTAACAGCCGATCTCTCGGCAGAAACTCTACAAGCCAGAAGAGAGTGGAGACCGATATTCAGCATTCTTTTTTTTTTTTTTTTTTTTTTTTTTTTTTGAGACGGAGTCTTTCTCTGTCCCCCAGGCTGGAGTGCGGTGGCGCGATCTCGGCTCACCGCAACCTCCACCTCCTGGATTCACGCCATTCTCCTGCCTCAGCCTCCTGAGTAGCTGGGACCACAGGCGCCCACCAACACGCCCGGCTAATTTTTTTGTAATTTTTAGTAGAGACGGGGTTTCACCGTGTTAGCCAGGATGGTCTCGATCTCCTGACCTCGTGATCCACCCGCCTCGGCCTCCCAAAGTGCTGGGATTACAGGCTTGAGCCACCGCATTCTTAAAGAAACGAATTTTCAACACAGAATCTCATATCCAGCCAAACTAAGCTTCATAAGTGAAGGAGAAATAAAATCCTTTACAGACAAGCAAATGCTGAGAGATTTTGTCACCACCAGGCCTGCTCTAAGAGAGCTCCTGAAGGAAGCACTAAACATGGAAAGGAACAACCGGTACCAGCCACTGCAAAAACATGCCAAATTGTAAAGACCATCGAGGCTAGGAAGAAACTGCATCAACTAACAGGCAAAATAACCAACTAATGTCATAATGACAGGATCAAATTGATGCATAACAATATTAACTTTAAATGGAAATGGGCTAAACACTCCAATTAAAAGACACAGACTGGCAAATTGGATAAAGAGTCAAGACCCATCTGTGCTGTATTCAGGAAACCCATCTCACATGCAGAGACACACGTAGGCTCAAAATAAAGGGATGGAGGAAGATCTACCAAGCAAATTGAAAACAAAAAAAGGCAGTGGGTTGCAATCCTAGTCTCTGATAAAACAGACTTTAAACCAACAAAGATCAAATGAGACAAAGAAGGCCATTACATAATGGTAAAGGGATCAATTCAACAAGAAGAGCTAACTATCCTAAATATATATGCAGCCAATACAGGAGCACCCAGATTCATAAAGCAAGTCCTTAGTGACCTACAAAGAGACTTAGACTCCCACACAATAATAATGGGAGACTTTAACACCCCACTGTCAACATTAGACAGATCAACGAGACAGAAAGTTAACAAGGATACCCAGGAATTGAACTCAGCTCTGCACCAAGCAGACCTAATAGTCTACAGAACTCTCCACCCCAAATCAACAGAATATACATTTTTTTCAGCACCACACCACCCCTACTCCAAAATTGACCACATGGTTGGAAGTAAAGGACTCCTCAGCAAATGTAAAAGAACAGAAATTATAACAAACTGTCTCTCAGACCACAGTGCAATCAAACTAGAACTCAGGATTAAGAAACTCACTCAAAACCACTCAACTACATGGAAACTGAACAACCTGCTCCTGAATGACTACAGGGTAAATAATGAAATGAAGGCTGAAACCAATGAGAACAAAGACACAACATACCAGAATCTCTGGGACACATTCAAAGCAGTGTGTAGAGGGAAATTTATAGCACTAAATGCCCACAAGAGGAAGCAGAAAAGATCTAAAGTTGATACCCTAACATCACAATTAAAAGAACTAGAAAAGCAAGAGCAAACACATTCAAAAGCTAGCAGAAGGCAAGAAATAACTAAGATCAGAGCAGAACTGAAGGAAATAGAGACACAAAAAACCCTTCAAAAAATTAATGAATCCAGGAGCTGGTTTTTTGAAAGATCAACAAAATTGATAGACTGCTAGCAAGACTAATAAAGAAGAAAAGAGAGAAGAATCAAATAGACGCAATAAAAAATGATAAAGGGGATATCACCACCAATCCCACAGAAATACAAACTACCATCAGAGAATACTATAAACACCTCTACGCAAATAAACTAGAAAATCTAGAAGAAATGGATAAATTCCTCGACACATACGTCCTCCCAAGACTAAACCAGGAAGAAGTTGAATCTCTGAATAGACCAATAACAGGCTCTGAAATTGAGGCAATAATCAGTAACTTACCAACCAAATAAAGTCCAGGACCAGATGGATTCACAGCCGAATTCTACCAGAGGTACAAAGAGGAGCTGGTACTATTCCTTCTGAAACTATTCCAATCAATAGAAAAAGAGGGAATCCTCCCTAACTCATTTTATGAGGCCAGCATCATCCTGATACCAAAGCTGGACAAAGACACAACAAAAAAAGAGAATTTTAGACCAATATCCTTGATGAACATTGGTGCAAAAATCCTCAATAAAATACTGGGAAACCGAATCCAGCAGCACTTCAAAAAGCTTATCCACCATGATCAAGTGGGCTTCATCCCTGGGATGAAAGGCTGGTTCAACATACACAAATCAATAAATGTAATCCAACATATAAACAGAACCAAAGACAAAAACCACATGATTATCTCCATAGATGCAGAAAAGGCCTTTGACAAAATTCAACAATCCTTCATGCTAAAAACTCTCAATAAATTAGGTATTGATGGGATGTATCTCAAAATAATAAGAGCTATCTATGACAAACCCACAGCCAATATCATACTGAATGGGCAAAAACTGGAAGCATTCCCTTTGAAAACTGGCACAAGACAGGGATGCCCTCTCTCACCACTCCTATTCAACATAGTGTTGGCCCTTCTGGCCAGGGCAATCAGGCAGGAGAAGGAAATAAAGGGTATTCAATTAGGAAAAGAGGAAGTCAAATTGTCCCTGTTTGCAGATGACATGATTGTATATCTAGAAAACCCCATCGTCTCAGCCCAAAATCTCCTCAAGCTGATAAGCAACTTCAGCAAAGTCTCAGGATACAAAATGAATGTACAAAAACCACAAGCATTCTTATACACCAATAACACACAAACAGAGAGCCAAATCATGAGTGAACTCCCATTCACAATTGCTTCAAAGAGAATAAAATACCTAGGAATCCAACTTACAAGGGACGTGAAGGACCTCTTCAAGGAGAACTACAAACCACTGCTCAATGAAATGAAAGAGGATACAAACAAATGGAAGAACATTCCATGCTCATGGGTAGGAAGAATCAATATTGTGAAAATGTCCATACTGCCCAAGGTAATTTATAGATTCAATGCCATCCCCATCAAGCTACCAATGACTTTCTTCACAGAATTGGAAAATACTACTTTAAAGTTCATATGGAACCAAAAAAGAGCCCGCATTGCCAAGTCAATCCTAAGCCAAAAGAACAAAGCTGGAGGTATCATGCTACCTGACTTCAAACTATACTACAAGGCTACAGTAACCAAAACAGCACGGTACTGCTACCAAAACAGAGATATAGACCAATGGAACAGAAGAGAGCCCTCAGAAATAATGCTGCATATCTACAACTATCTGATCTTTGACAAACCTGACAAAAACAAGCAATGGGGAAAAGATTCCCTCTTTAATAAATGATGCTGGGAAAACTGGCTAGCCATATGTAGAAAGCTGAAAGTGGATCCCTTCCTTACACCTTATACAAAAATTAATTCAAGATGGATTAAAGACTTACATGTTAGACCTGAAACCATAAAAACCCTAGAAGAAAACCTAGGCAATACCATTCAGGACACAGGGGTGGGCAAGGACTTCATGTCTAAAACACCAAAAGCAATGGCAACAAAAGCCAAAATTGACGAATGGGATCTAATGAAACTTAAGAGCTTCTGCACGGCAAAAGAAACTACCATCAGAGTGAACAAGCAACCTACAGAATGGGACAAAATTTTTGCAGTCTACTCATCTGACAAAGGGCTAATATCCAGAATCTACAATGAACTCAAACAAATTTACAAGAAAAAAACAAACAACCCCATCAAAAAGTGGGCAAAGGATATGAACAGACACTTCTGAAAAAGAAGACATTTATGCAGCCAAAAGACATGAAAAAATGCTCATCATCACTGGCCATCAGAGAAATGCAAATCAAAACCACAATGAGATACCATCTCATACCAGTTAGAATGGCCATCATTAAAAAGTCAGGAAACAACAGGTGCTGGAGAGGATGTGGAGAAATAAGAACACTTTTACACTGTTGGTGGGACTGTAAACTAGTTCAACCATTGTGGAAGTCAGTGTGGCAATTCCTCAGGGATCTAGAACTAGAAATACCATTTGACCCAGCCATCCCATTACTGGGTATATACCCAAAGGATTATAAATCATGCTGCTATAAAGACACATGCACACGTATGTTTATTGTGGCACTATTCACAATAGCGAAGACTTGGAACCAACCCAAATGTCCAACAACGATAGACTAGATTAAGAAAATGTGGCATGTATACACCATGGAATACTGTGCAGCCATAAAAAATGATGAGTTCATGTCCTTTGTAGGGACATGGCTGAAACTGGAAACCATCATTCTCAGCAAACTATCGCAAGGACAAAAAACCAAACACCGCATGTTCTTGCTCATAGGTGGGAATTGAACAATGAGAACACGTGGACACAGGAAGGGGAACATCACACACCAGGGACTGTTGTGGGGTGGGGGGAGGGGGGAGGGATAGTATTAGGAGATATACCTAATGCTAAATGATGAGTTAATGGGTGCAGCACACCAACATGGCACATGTATACATTTGTAACAAACCTGCACGTTGTGCACATGTACCCTAAAACTTAAAGTTAAATAATAATAAAACTAAAAAAAAAAAAATCACAGGGAAGGATCCCAATTGGCCATGGTGGATCACGCTCCACCTCCAAATCAGTCACTGAGGGTAGAATGTTGGTTCCTGGCATCACACTGAATGCAAAATTTAACTTTCACAAATTCAACTGTGAGAATTAAATGAGGGAAAAACAAAAGAGAGATTGCATCAATGATACGTGAGCCAGGAAATATGAATCTGCAGCTACCAAGGTCAGCCTCAACTCCCTGTGCTTGCCATAGCCTGAGCATCTGGAAGAAAGGTCAGAGGGTTCTTTCTTATACTCTGACCCCAAAGCCAGCCACTCCACCTGGAAATCAGCTATTCCCATACTGGGGAAAGAATGTCATTGTGGCATTGATGAAAAAGGATTATTTTATTGTTATAGGTATTTAAAGGATTTTCAAGGGCAAATATACTTACTTATAAATCAATTTGTCCCCACAAACTGATAATAAAATCTAAGCCCTGCTTAGGGCTACCTTGAACTCTTATTAAGAGGGGCTCAGAGTGGATATGGGAGGCTTATCCCTAAGCTATCACTGATAACTCCGAAGTGGGGTCCTGAAGGAAGGGATCAGCTTCCATTTGGACTTTATGGTAGGAGCCATTGGAGGTGTGATTCCTCCCAAAGGGGGGAACTATTTCCCGGAAGAATAGGGCAACAGTGCTGGGAGCCAAATAATTGAGATAAACAACATTGAACTCACTACAGAGGCGTCCACCGAGGGTGTGTCTCTAAGTGCCCTCCTCCATTTTGACATTCATGGGTCCACTTCCCCTCAGCTCCTCCCTGTGGCTCACCTCATGGCTTCCTGGCCCCATTGACAGACCAGGATCACTTTTGTCATTGTCCAATTTACATTCACTTCATTCCCAGAGTACTGCCTGCTCTAAGGTTCTTGCGTCTCAATGTTCCTCCCACTCAAACTGTTATTCAGCTACAAAACATATTTACCTCCGATACTGTGTTGCCCTCTCCACACAGAACCAGGCCAAAATTCCTTAGGGGAAAAGAGAGGGCCTCAACCCACGCTGCCTCCTCTTCACCAATCCCCAGACAGCATCCCTAGCCCACGCTTGTGCACCTCCTCTTTGCCCATTTCTTGGAATTTAGGGTTCACTTCCTAAATGCATGGAGATCTTAGCCCCTGGAGGCCACCATGCCATCTCAGTTTTCTAACAATCATCTGTCTCCAGGTAAGATGACCAGGTGAAATATTTGAAACATCTTTATACTAAAAACATATTTGTTGTTCATCTGAAATTCAAATGTAACTGAATGTCTTGTATTTTTATTTGCTATGTCTAACAACTCTACTAGTGAGGCTTCCATATATATGACCTCTGCCTGGCTGGTCCACCAGGCCACCAGACTTTCCTGAGCAGGTTTTAATATGCTTGAGTTCACCATGAGTAGACAAGCCAGGCCCTCACTGATTTAGAGTATCCAGACTTTTGTGCCAAGTGTATCAACGTAATATTGGGGATTAGTAAGTGTCTTAAGAGTGGTATACTTTTTGGACACAGAAAATAATCTTTGGTTTTATCCATCATTAGTTATTAAAGAGTAATTAATGTTGTTAGAAATGGACTTTTTTTATTCTGTAAAATATACTTAATTATATAAAGCAAGTAGAATCAACAGGCCATGTTGCTTTTAGATACAAATCAGCTAAGAACAATATTCCAGTCAGCTCTCCTGTTTGACGGATCTCTATTAAAAGCAAACCTTCCAGCTTCCTTTCAACAAAAGTGGCCAAAACAAACATGTCTGTACAGAAGTCCCCCCTTATCCTCAGGGAATATGTCCTAAGACCCCAATGGATGTCTGAATCTGTGGATAGTACTGAACCCTTTATATATCTACTATGTTTTTTCTATAAATACATACCTCTTACAAAGTTTAATTTATAAATTAGTTGCAGTAAAATATTAACAACAGTAACTGGTAATAAAATAGGACAATTACGACAATATGCCAGCATCACTACTGTTGCACTTTGGGGCCATTATTAAGTGAAATAAGGATTCCTTGAACACAAGCACTGGGATACTGAGACAGTTGATCTGATTACTGAGCCTGCCTACTCAGTGACTAATGGCTGCCTGTCTACACTACCTACCCATTAGTCACTAATGCCAGGCACCTGTAATCCCAGATACTCGGAAGGATGAGGCAGGAGAATCGCTTGAACCCCGGAGGCAGAGGTTGCAGTGAGCCAAGATCATGACACTGTACTCCAGCCTGGGCAACAGAAGGAGACCTGTCTCAGGAAAAAAGAAAAGAAAACAAAAAGGAATGCAAAAATCCTCCATAATCCAGTATATTTTGGCCCAGTCTTTTTGAATGCAGCTATATAAGTACTTTTAAACAGACTGGGGCCAAGAGCCACCCTGCAGTCTGCTATGACCATGCCTATGAATAGCCACTGCACTCCAGCCTGGACAATGTAACATCTCTAAAAGAATTTTTTTTTTTTTTTTTTTTTTGAGACAGAGTCTCGCTGTCGCCCAGGCTGGAGTGCAGAGGCGCGATCTCGGCTCACTGTAGGCTCCGCCCCCGGGGTTCATGCCATTCTCCTGCCTCAGCCTCCTGAGTAGCTGGGACTACAGGTGCCTGCCACCTCGCCCGGCTAATTTTTTGTATTTTTAGTAGAGACGGGGTTTCACTGTGTTAGCCAGGATGGTCTCGATCTCCTGACCTCGTGATCCGCCCACCTCGGCCTCCCAAAGTGCTGGGATTACAGGTGTGAGCCACCGCACCCGGCTCTAAAAGAATTTTTGCTAACAAAATACAAAAGAAAGAAATCAACGTCAAACTGTACATAACTTGCTTTTTTCACATAAAAATATATCATGAAAATTTAAAATAGTTGCATAGTATTTATTTTATTATGTAAATAATAAACAATTTACTCAACCAGTTGCATATTGTTGGATACTTAGGTTGTTTCTAATTTTTCTTCTACCAGTCTTATTGTTGTAAGTAAATTGTCTGCAAGTCAGATGATTTCTGTAAATAGGCAAAATACATAATTTATAATAAAGTATCTATTATTAAACTGAAAAAGTTCTATCTCACTAATAGTTAAATAAGCACAAAATATGAAACTTTTAAAACAGCATATTGACAAAGATTCTTAAGGTAGCAGTACTTACTTCTGGAAATGCAGTGGAAGAAGCCCTCAAACACCTTTGAGGGTGCTGAGGTACTGAATACAACTTCTGTGAACCCTTATTGCTTTTCTGCCTACTCAACATCCATGTTTCCTCTTTCTGTTAACAGCACCCACTATTCCTCTGCGGAATCCCTTCCCCAAATTTGAGTTGATGTGTCTTGAGTGGGGATGAGACCACTCCCTTGCTTGAGTGAAAGCATTCCATCCTATGGCCACAATGATTGGTTGAAGGATGGGTACACCTCTCTTGCCTATTTTCTATTTAATTTTTTAATTTAATTACTTCTACTTTTAAAAAGCCTTCTAGCTTCCTTTCAAGAAAAGTGGCCAAAACAAACATTAGTGTACAATAGTTCTCCCTTATTAATCCCAAGTTAACCCCAGGACTTTTATGAGAACTCCTGGAAGTAGGTGCTGTCTTTCCGTGATTGTTTCTGTGGTAGGATATATCCAAATTGATTGTATCCTTGCCACTGTAACATAATAGCATATATCTGAATCTTTTCCAGTACTGAAAAATGGCATCTCATTGCTTCAATTTAATTGCTCTGGATATTAGTGAATGTGACTATTTTCATAAACATGCTGGCTGCTTGCATCTCTTTTGTGATCTTGTGTCTATTCATGTCATTTGCCTCTTTTCCTATAAAATAACACAATAAAACTTTTATAAATTAATCACAAATTTTCTCTTAATTTCTTAAATGATGTTTTTACTGAACAAAGGTGAAAGTTTTTATGTATCCATATCTACTGAGCTCCCCATTATGATTCCTTCTGTTACTTTTTTGCTTAGAAAAATTTTCCATATCCAAAGATGAGATAAACCCTTGCCAATCTTTTTCTCTAGTATTTTGTTGCATTATTGTTATTATTATAGTTAACCCTTTAATGTACTTGGAATTAGCTTTGGTATACACTGTGCCACAAAGCTCTAAATTTATTTTTCCCCAAATAGCTAGCTTAATTTCATCTTCCTTCCTTCCTTAATTTTTTTTTGACACAGTTTGCTGTCACCCATGCCTGAGTATAGTGGCATGATCATGGCTCACTGCAGCCTTGCCCTCCTGCGCTCAAGCGATCCTCCCACCTCAGCCTCCCAAGTAGCTGGTACCACAGGCATATGCCACCATAGGCATGTGCCACCATGTCTGGACAATTTTTGTAGTTTTTGTAGAGACAGGGTTTCACCATGTTGTCCAGGGTGGTGTCAAGTTCCTGGGCTCAAGAGATTTGCCCACCTTGGCCTCCCATAGGTGTGCGCCCCGTGCCTGGCCATATTTTCTAAGTACTATGTTATCTCTCCCTTTTACATGTTCTTTCCCCCTTGGGAAAAGAATACTTCACTTCACCAGTGTCACCACATCAGTGTCATCACACCTGCAGAATGGGCTTAATCCTAATCCTGGGGTTTTCTCATACGTAGTGAGGAAGATGAGAAAGAACGGGAGGCCAGAGCACCTGTTTTCTTTACAATGACAATCACCCCATCAGCAGGAGTGATATCAGGTCTGTAGGGCCCAAGAATGCCCCAAGATTGCAGGTGCAACATGCCCCATGATTTACAATCCCAGCCCATCATCCCCTCCTTTTTTGTTTTTTTCAGATGGAGTCTCAGTCTGTCATCCAGGCTGGAGTGCAGTGTCACGATCTTGGCTCTCTGCAACCTCCACCTCCCAGGTTCAAGCAATTCTCCTGCCTCAGCCTCCTGAGTAGCTGGGACTACAGGCACACACTACCATGCCCAACTAATTTTTGTCTTTTTAGTCCAGATGGGGTTTCACCATGTTGGCCAGGCTGGTCTTGAATTCCTGTCTTCAAGTGATCCGCCTGTCTCAGCCTCCCAAATTGCTGGGATTGCAGACAAGAGCCACGATGCCAGGCCCTTTTCTGTTTTCAGTCTTCGCCCATTGCACAGGTTGTCTCCCAAGTCCCTCCCTAAACCCTGGGAGGAGGTAGTTGGATGAGTTGAGTTGGTCTGCCTCGAATTACTGCTTATTTAATGTGATTGTGAATTTTAATATCATTAGCACGGTGAGGGATTCTGAGGCAAATAGGAGTGGTGCCTGCACAGTTGGCTTCAGTTGGATCCTTTGCCATTTGTGTTCTTGGCTTATCTCATCCTGTGGTTTCAAGGCTGTGAAGGCTCAGCAGTGCCTTCCCTCCTTATCTTGTCTGTTTCTCCACACATCTTCCCTGGGTCTACTAATGTAACGGTTGGGTAGCATGGATGATTGTATATCTGAATATCTTTCTTTTTACCTACATAAGCTGACATGTAAACTTAAAATATTTTTGGTCACAACCCACTTCCTTCAAAGCTCTACAGAGCTCACTGAAGTTTTTTTTTTCTGGGTTTAGTGTTTTGGAAAAGTGTAAGGGTACATTATCCTCCTAAATGCTTGCAAAAGCTCTGCCCTCATGGAATTTACAGTCCAAAGGAGAAAAAATAAGTTATTTGTGAAGAAGAGTGGAATATGCTTTGCATTTAGTCTTGCTTTTCATAGTCTCCATCATCTTCATGAGATTTGGGGAGGAGGAAAGGCTTAGCCCACCCTTGGGTAATAGAAGTCACTCTGTGCCAGGACAGGAGTTAGGGAAAAGTTCCCAGATAGAAGAATTCACTATATCTGTGCCAGGACAGGAGTTAGGGAAAAGTTTCCGGATAGAAGAATTCACTATATCTTGGCTCCTTGTGAAAGCAACCCTGGGCTAAGACTGAGCCTTGATTTCATTCTAGAAATTCCTGTTGGTTTTCACAACTCAACTGACTATCACTTTATGGTCACCCCCAGGGAGCTAGATGCCTCCTCAACAGGCCCCACCTGGTTGGTAAGGAGAGAAATTATTTTCCTTTCTACATGCCATCTAGTGACTGACTTAAAAGTTGTTGCATCTCCATTCCTAAGAGCTCTGCTTTTGATTTGTTTGGGGATAAACCTGTCTCAAGCAGGGAATCTCAGCACTTTATTTCTTTTCAGTCCTTTAATCCTAATGCCAGGGCCTTACTCATAAAGCTTCGTAAATCTGTGGCCACTGAAATACCCTCTCTCCACCTGCCAATAACTTCTTAAACACACATTTTTCATGGAAACTGTTATTAGCCAAGCTCTTCTCTGCCCTTTTTAGGGACACATCACTGTGTCAGGTACTTGTGGGTTCGGTTGATAAGACTGAGAATTCCTCGTGCCTCAGTTTCCTCGTTTGTAAAAATCGAGCTTGTAAAAATGGTATCTATCTCACGGCTTTGCTGTAAGAATCGAATGAAATAATGCACACGCACTTGCACAAAACCCGCTATATTATTATTACATTCTACTTTAAGACTGAACATGAAAATCATGCAAAAAATTGTTTGCAAATTCAAGGCAGATATTGTGTCATGCTTACTAGAGAATCGCTCATATTAAGTCAAGCACCCCTCTTAGGGCTGCAGGCTATAGGAACAGTTTCTATGGTCTATGAGTGTGCATCGATGAGGTTATCCACCCAGCCCCTCCACTTTGTGTGTCTGGGTCTCCAGATTTCATTATAAAGAGGCAGAGCCCATCAGAGAACTTGATCGGCAGCCGGGAACGGTTTTTTCCTGCTCTGGTCCTTTGTCAGGTCTTTGTTCCGCCCCTGGCTGCACTCTAACAGAACCACTTACTGGCGATTCACAGGAGGGGACCGGGCGGCGGGGCGGGGCCTGCGGGGCGCGGACCCGGCGCAGCGATTGGGTTCACCCGGGGAGCCGCGCTGCGCGGAGTGCCAGGCTGCGGGCGGCGGCAGACCCGGGAGCGGAGACCGGCCCGCCGCCCCCGACGCCGCCAAGCACGTCAGCGGCGCGCAGCCGGGGCTCGGAGACCGACGGGCAGAACGACGGGCGGCGGCTGCGGCGACCGCGGGACGGAGAGAGGCACGCGGCGGGAGGGGACCAGAATCCGCAGCGCGGGCCGCGCCATGGACGGCAGCGACAACGTGACCCTGCTCTTCGCCCCTCTGCTGCGGGACAACTACACCCTGGCGCCCAATGCCAGCAGCCCGGGCCCCGGCACCGACCTCGCCCTCGCCCCTGCCTCCAGCGCCGGCCCCGGCCCTGGGCTCAGCCTCGGGCCGGGTCCGAGCTTCGGCTTCAGCCCCGGCCCCACTCCGACCCCGGAGCCTACGACCAGCGGCCTCGCGGGCGGCGCGGCGAGCCACGGCCCTTCCCCGTTCCCTCGGCCCTGGGCGCCCCACGCGCCCCCGTTCTGGGACACGCCGCTGAACCACGGGCTGAACGTGTTCGTGGGTGCCGCCCTGTGCATCACCATGCTGGGCCTGGGCTGCACGGTGGACGTGAACCACTTCGGGGCGCACGTCCGCCGGCCCGTGGGCGCGCTGCTGGCCGCGCTCTGCCAGTTCGGCCTCCTGCCGCTGCTGGCCTTCCTGCTGGCCCTCGCCTTCAAGCTGGACGAGGTGGCCGCCGTGGCGGTGCTCCTGTGTGGCTGCTGTCCCGGCGGCAATCTCTCCAATCTTATGTCCCTGCTGGTTGACGGCGACATGAACCTCAGGTACAGATCTGCCTATTCCTTGGGCATCCGTCTCATCCCAGACGCGCGTTTACGGCCGTGGGCTCACGACGAAGGACAGAGGCAGTGGAGGGGTTGGAATTAGGCGTGGAGGAAGGAGGAGAAAAGGAGAGGAAGATGATGACGCCCGGGCTCTAGAAGTCAAGGCCGACCTGCAGGTTGTGCTGCTGGGGGAGCGAGCTAGACGGCGAGGGGGCTGCTCCAAGGCTGGGATTCCATGCACAGCGCGGGCCCTTCAGCGGGGTTCCTCGCCGTCCTCCCCGAGCGTCGGGCTGGCAGCGCAGGTGGTTGTCCAGTGCAAGACAAAGAGAAGGGGGGCAGTCTGAACTAGAACTCGCCGGCAACGTAAAAGTATAATAGGGCTACTGGCCCGTCAGAGAAAGTAATCTCACAGACAGGGCAGGACTGTTGAGTTCCACCAACAAGTAGCAGTCGGCAGCTTTACCATGGCTTACCTTGCAGGGGTCTTGCAAGGAAGAACGCTCCTTCCCCTCAGCATCATCCAGGCTCAGTAGACTTGATAGTGTCGAGGGCAGCAGTACCGAGACAGGGGGCTTGTTTTTCCTCCCTGCCTTGGATTCATATTCCATTGGTGTTAGACGTGCTGCTCTCTTGGCACTCTCCTCCGATGATGTAGGTTCTGCCCAGACTTCAACCCCGGGACTTGCAGTCTCCCCTTTCCACCTCTACTCAACATACAAGAAAAAGGTTGGCTGGCTGTTTGACTCAAAGCTCGTTCTGATTTCCGCCCATTCCCTTTTCTGCAGCATCATCATGACCATCTCCTCCACGCTTCTGGCCCTCGTCTTGATGCCCCTGTGCCTGTGGATCTACAGCTGGGCTTGGATCAACACCCCTATCGTGCAGTTACTACCCCTAGGGACCGTGACCTTGACTCTCTGCAGCACTCTCATCCCTATCGGGTTGGGCGTCTTCATTCGCTACAAATACAGCCGGGTGGCTGACTACATTGTGAAGGTAAGGCCCCTCTTCCCTTTCCATACTAGCTTGGAGAGCCCTTGATCTCTGACCCACAGCAGAAATCTTAGGAAGTTTGGAGAAGGCGGAAAGGAAGAAAAGGACTTGGAAGTAGTTGCATGGATAAACTTTTTTTAAAAAAGTTTATGCTACGAAGATAACTTCCACTTTCGGGATTCCTAGAATGATAGCTTTAATTAAGACACAGCTTAATCAAAACCAGCATAAGAGAACTATCAGTACTCATTGGAAGCAAACAGATCATAGCGGGGTGAGGAAGATGACAGTGTAATTAAATGGCAACATATTTTCCACTAATTGTATATAATTAAACATCAAAGCAGATTAAATAAAATTAATAGAATTGGTGCAGTATTTTACAAGTGCATGGCTATCTTTTCAAAAATGGAACTCGAATTCTGAGAAACTCTGTAGTAGGTTCCTTTAACATTTCATTAAATTTTTAAAAGTAAGTTGATACTAATAGGACAAAAAGTAATGGAAAAGTTGCATTGTAGTAATAGAACACACAAAATATTGGCTTTAAAGCACAAAATAAAATTGGGTCCTGGATAAATAATGGAGGTTATATTGACCTTACTAAATGTGTTTTCTTTTTCTTTCTCCATTGCAATATTTTATATGGCTTCTAAAGCTAGTGAAAAGATGGGGGATTTCTATAATTTGTGCAATATTTCTCCTAAGGCTTTGATTTTGAAAAAAATGAATGCTTTCTGTAGCAGTAGAGATTTTAGTAGTTTAGTAGATTCTAGTAGTTGACTGGAGGAAAAAAATCTTTGTAAAATTAAGTTGTCTTTGAAAATTCAAAAACAGTAGTGAAAAAGAATAAACAATGACCAGGATGCTGACTTCAGGTAATTAATCAAATAAAATACGTAACTATTACTGCAAAATGCACAGGCAAATTCCTTTAGACAAATGAAGAGAAAAAGAACAACCCTAATGTTTCAATTATGTAGATTCAAGAAGACATAATCTTTTGTTTTACTTATTTTCTAAAGTAATCTGATTATATAGAGTCAGCTTTTATTAATATGAAAAGTAGAGAGTTCTTTTCTATGCATATATCCAGCCTTGAGTAAAAGAAATCCTGCTCCATAATAAACATGTATATGTGAATGTAAAAATATATGTGTACATGTAAATATGCATATATTAATACCTGTAATAATATACTCATAGATACTCTTGAGATGCATTAAGAACTTGTTAATCTTAATCATTAAGCTAATGCTATTAATGTGATGGCATTTACTATAAAACCTTAGGAAGTCTGAAAGAAAGTCAATCAAATGACCTATTTACACACCAAAAACAGAAGAAATATATTTAATATAAATGTATTAATAAATTAATGTATTTAATATTTAAATATAATAGACATCAATAAGATTTGCTACCTTTGAATTTAAGGTTAACCTAGCCCTATTCTTTAATTAACACACTATTAAGAAACGGTTTATATAATTGTTATACCTTTGCAAACACTTCAAAATGAGCATTCAATGTCAATGCTTGCCCAAATGATTTAAAATAGTTCTAAGGGACTTTGGAGCCAATATTTCAAAGTGAAGAAATCGGACTGTTTGTCAGTGCTGTCAATGTGACATACTTTGAAATGGTATGCTTTTACATGTAATAGCTTGGTTTCTGCCAATTGTGCATCTGTAGTATCTGTACCTTATATAATAATTATTGCAGCATCCTCTAGGGTAGAATTTGTGACCAGCTCAGATAAATTTTAAATAATTTTTTAAGAGTGTAGAGTTATGCCAGTCCCAAAGACTGCAAAAGGGATATCCCAGCTATCCAGGGAACCAGAAGCAACATTTAAGCTGTTCTCTCTGGATCTAGTTTCCTTCCCCTGCCCACTCCTCATTAAAGAAAAATAATAAGTTAACTACCAATATGAAGGAGAACTAGGAGAGGAATTTTTAGATTTCCGCCTTACAATTCATACAGCCTGTTTTATTTGAATGAGTGAAATGTACCAGTCAGAACATCAAGATGACACGTTTTATACAGAAGTCAGTTGTACTGTATCTAAAATCCATCTATTGTAACAATACCTAAGCATCATTAGAGACTTACAGATGGGAGGTTTCTCATGAACAAATAAAAAAGGGGAAAGTTGCCAAATTGCAAAGAATTCTTCACATCTTTATTTACATTTTTTTCTCTTACATAATCTAAGAGTAGGTAATTGTTTCAATATTGCAAGCAATCCTCTGCAATGTATTTTGAGGGTTAAAAAGATCACACACTGAGCTTCAGACATTTTAATCAAGTTTCACGTTTTAACTCATGTAAAATGAGAACTAATTTCTTATGGAAAACATGGGGTTCAGTTCAGGGAAAGTAAATATCCACTTGTCTGCTCTAATGATCAGACCATACCTGGGGTATTAGGTTCAGTTCTAAATGTCCTGTTTTTAAGAGGCACATTCACGTATGAAACACACGCTCAGAACAGTCAGGAGACCAAAACAAAGTTATGTGATGGAGGCTTTAAGTCTGGGGATGATCTGCCTTCCCCTAATAACTGGTTTTTAAGCTTTTGAAGAGCTTTTTTTTTTGTGTGTGAGATGGAGTGTCGCTCTGTCAGCCAGGCTGGAGTGCAGTGGCGTGATCTCTGCTCACTGCAACCTCCACCTCCCAGGTTTAAGCAATTCTCTGCCTCAGCCTCCCAAGTAGCTGGGATTACAGGCATTCGCCATCACACCTGGCTAATGTTTGTATTTTTAGTAGAGACAGTGTTTCACCATCTTGGCCAGCCTGGTCTTGAACTCCTGACCTCATGATCCACCCACCTCAGCCTCCCAAAGTGCTGGGATTACAGGTGTGAGCCACTGTGCCTGGCTAGAAAAGCTGTTTTTTTGTTGTTTGTTTTTTGTTTTTGAAGAGCTGGTCTTTGTTGCTCCTGAGAGCCTATATCCAACTCAATGGCTAGAGGTTATAGAAGGTAAATTGTCCCTCGACATAAGGACAAGCCTCCAAACAATCAGAGCTGCCCAATGTGGCTCTGGATGCTTCCTGAAGAGGTGGCCTGCCCATCTTCAGAAATATTCTAAGGTCTCCATTTCGTGTTGGAGAGCATACTAGATGGGTGTTTTCTTCCATGAGCTTAGGATTCTCTCGCCTGAGCTCATCTTCAACCATCTCATTGTAATTTTCTATTACTAGGTTTCCCTGTGGTCTCTGCTAGTGACTCTGGTGGTCCTTTTCATAATGACCGGCACTATGTTAGGACCTGAACTGCTGGCAAGTATCCCTGCAGCTGTTTATGTGATAGCAATTTTTATGCCTTTGGCAGGCTACGCTTCAGGCTACGGTTTAGCTACTCTCTTCCATCTTCCACCCAACTGCAAGAGGACTGTATGTCTGGAAACAGGTAGTCAGAATGTGCAGCTCTGTACAGCCATTCTAAAACTGGCCTTTCCGCCGCAATTCATAGGAAGCATGTACATGTTTCCTTTGCTGTATGCGCTTTTCCAGTCTGCAGAAGCAGGGATTTTTGTTTTAATCTATAAAATGTATGGAAGTGAAATGTTGCACAAGCGAGATCCTCTAGATGAAGATGAAGATACAGATATTTCTTATAAAAAACTAAAAGAAGAGGAAATGGCAGACACTTCCTATGGCACAGTGAAAGCAGAAAATATAATAATGATGGAAACCGCTCAGACTTCTCTCTAAATGTGGAGATACACAGGAGCTTCTGTCTTGCTGAAATATTGCTTCATATTTATGGCCTGTGGTAGTGCACATGGTTAACATAAAAGATAACACTGGTTCACATCATACATGTAACAATTCTGATCTTTTTAAGGTTCGCTGGTGTATTAACCAAACGTTGTCACAAATTACAAATCAATGCTGTAATATAATTTGCACCTGGAATGGCTAACGTGAAGCCTGAATTAAATGTGGTTTTCAGTTTTTACCATCACCAATTTCTATGACTGTTGCAAATACAGAAGCTATTAGAAAACAGGGTCTTGGAAATGTAGAATTTTGGCGCACTATGAGGAAAAACAAGCTATCTTTGTAAAGCATAATTGAGTTTAATGTAATTGTTGTAAAAAAAAAAAAAAGTGTGCTTGCTCTACTTAAAATTCCTGACAATGTTGAATTTTGACCTGTATTCAGAAAAATTCCAAAACAGGTCAGTTAAATAAGGAAACATAGTATTTGTCAAACCAGTATCAGAGAAAAGTTACATTAATGTATTTGATTACTTGATCTGGTATCTACTTATTAATGAATAATCAACATTTTTCTAGTGGACAAGCCATGTTCTTTTCGACTGGTCTTCTGCATTTATGTAAACACACCCCAAATCAATTTATCTTTTGTAGGAATGATTTGGTTGGGAAATTTTTCAGAACCGCTCTGGAACAGAACAAAACGGTACCTTCCCGGTCACCACTGGGACTGGGGGAAGTGACACCCTCCAGGGGAGAAAACAATTCGCCTAGATGAAGATCCCTGGGTGGTTCTCCATGCACTCGCCGAGGGGGTCTCAGTGGGTAGCCTCTCAGAGCAGCTCTGAGATTAAACTATCATCTGAGTTAATGGGTAATAGGCCCAGAAGAGTTCCCAAACCTTGGCACTTTCGCTCACTTAGCCAGAAGCACCCGGCCTGGCCTCGGCTTCCCGGTGGGGGAGCGGGGGTGGAGGGATGCGCAGGCACCTGGAAAAATCAGGGCACCGGGAGAAGCCGGCTCAGCTGATGCCGGTGATGAGTTTCTCTCATTGAAATCCTGCTGACCTCGGGCGCCTGGGTTCCCTTACGGATCAGCTCTTTCATCACAAAGAAAGCCCTCTTTCCAGATCATCTAAGGGTCATTGTGCCAACATCCGGGCGTGGAGAGTTTCCGTAGGGAGAAGGACGAAGAGAGGTCCCCTCGGCGGGGACGCGGGCCGGTGGCTGGAAGGGCGTGGAGGGCGGTGCAGCGTGCGAGCCCCGGCCGAGGGCCGTCCCCGCCTCCGCTCGGCCGCCCGGGCGAGCCGCCTATTTAGGGTGCGGCGGCGGGCGGGAGCGGTGCGCCCATGGCGGCCCTGGGGGAGGAGGTGCTGGACGGTTACGTGTTCCCGGCGTGCCCCCCCTGCTCGTACCCGTACCCATACCCGGCGGCCACCAAGGGCAAGGGCGCGGCGGGCGGCAGCTGGCAGCACCGCGGCTGGGGCTGCCTTCCCGCCTCCTCCCCCTCCTCGGCGGGCGCGGCCTCGTCGTCCTTCCCGGGCTGCGGGCGGCTGACGGCCGCCGAGTACTTCGACAGCTACCAGCGGGCGCAGCTCATGGCTCTCCTGGCGCAGATGGGGCCGGGTCTCGGGCCGCGCGCCCGCAGGGCCGGCAGCTGCGACGTGGCGGTGCAGGTGAGCCCGCGCATCGACGCCGCGGTACAGTGCTCGCTGGGGAGGCGCACGCTGCAGCGCCGGGCCCGCGACCCCGAGTCCCCGGCCGGCCCCGGGGCCGAGGGCAGCACGGGCGGCGGCTCTTCCTCCCAGCAGCCAGCCCGTCGAGGCCTGCAGCAGGGCAGCCCCCAGAACGGCGCCCCGCGGCCCCTGCGCTTCCCGCGCACCGTCGCCGTGTACTCGCCCGTGGCCTTGCGCCGTCTCACCGCCTTCCTGGAGGGGCCCGGGGCCGCGGCGGGCGAGCAGAGGTCGGGGGCGTCGGACGGAGAGCGGGGGCCGCCGCCCGCGCGGCTTCAAGGCCCAGAGGAGGGGGAGGTGTGGACGAGGAAGGCGCCCCGGCGGCCGCAGTCCGACGACGACGGCGAGGCCCAGGCCGCGGTCCGAGCCAGTTGCGAGCAGCCGTCCGACGGTCCCGAGCTGCCGCCGCGAGAGGCCCAGGAGGGCGAGGCGGCTCCGCGGTCGGCGCTAAGGAGCCCGGGGCAACCTCCGCCGGCGGGGAGGGCCCGAGACGGCGGCGACGGACGGGAGGCGGCCGCCGCGGGAGAGGGGCCGTCGCCACGGAGCCCGGAGCCGGGCAAGGAGCGGCTGCGCTTCCAGGTAAGGCCTAGGGCGGTCAGGGCACAGGGGAGCCCGGGGGTGCGGGTGTCTTCCTGGGGCCTGGCCCTGTGACTGCTTCGGGCCCTCGGAGGTGCCGGGCTTCTTTACGCGTGGGACCCTGCCGTGTTTCCGAGACAGCCAGTGACCGCGATAGGTGCCTTCCCTGACAGCACCGTCTCACGTCCCCGACAGCCTGACTTACTCGCGGCGGCGGCTCCACAGGCTGGCCAGGGCGACGCCCTTGGGACATTTCTTATAACCCACATATTTGCACTGTAGACCTCGCGCAGTGGGCGCATAGGCCAGTCCCGACCGCGCAGTTGGACTTCGGAGCACTTGCCGGCTGGAGAGTCGTTTCCTAAGGATCCCTCTCTCCCATTTCCGCACTGGATGAGGCAAAAGCCCTTCAACTGCTGGGGTTCTGGTCGGCAATTCTGATTTCCCCTTTACAAGCTTCCAGGCTATTGGAAAGCTGGAGCTCCTAAAATGCCCCTTCCCTAGGAATTTGCTTTGCTTTTTTAAAAAGCATCCCCGACTCAGAAATCCAATACTGCGAAAGCATTTGGGCCGCTCAGTGTTGCCGCCCTAGAGCAGCAGGCTGAACCTTTAGAGGGCGGGGGCACGCAGAGGGCAGCTGTGACCTGGCAGAAGTGGAAAGGCACAAGAGGTGGTAAGAAGCCCGAGGGAGTCCTTCGCGGGCTCTTCCACGGCCATCACAGGCTGGTATTCCCTTTGAGGGGCGGGGTTGGTGGCGGTAGGCTGATTGTGCGAGGAGTGAATCGAGAGGCCAGAGCTTTCCAGCGTGGCCATGCAAGAGCTGTGTGTGATCTTAGGCCAGTCGTAACCTTCCTGGACTTAGCACAGTCTCACAGGTGAGCAGACTGAATTAAGTGCTCCCCAGAGTTCCTTCCAATTCTGAAAGGCTAACTCTAAAAACGTGTGTATAACTGGTTACCCACTGGGAGGGAAGAAGGGAAGTTTGGGTAAGACTACTTTTGTTCATATTGAATATGAATTATGGCTTACGTACAACTTAGGTTCCTGGCACTACTAGTTGGGAATTAACTAGCAGCATGAAGAATGTGATCTTGGGTGAACCTTTAAAGTTCCTTAGATGTGGAGTCTTATTTTTCTTCAGCTTAATACATGTGTGCATAGTCTAAGATCAGGCTTTATCTTAAAAGGCCTCCCTACAGAATCCCAAACTTCAGAGAACTGTCTATTATGTCCATACTTATTCGTTTATCAGCCAGCCTTATGAACTGAGTTAATGTGGTATATGAACTCTAAGGCCCATGCTTGCTGAATTGTTTGACTAGGCTATTAAGCCCACTTAATTACTGTATTGAAGAGGCGTACCCAAACCTGACCCTGCTTGCTTTCATGATCTGAAGTTGCCAATTTCAAATATCAAGTAGATCCTTCCCAACGTCTGAAACGAAGGATAATTCAGGTGTTATGTTGGTTACATTGACATACCCTGTTGTTCAGTTCTTAGAGCAGAAATATGGCTATTACCATTGCAAGGACTGCAACCTCCGCTGGGAGAGTGCTTACGTGTGGTGTGTGCAGGGAACTAGCAAGGTAAGAAATACCAGGTGACTGGCGTCTTCTTGCTGAAAGCGTCAAGGCGATTTTAAGTTTATCCTCTTTCTCATCACAGGTTTACTTCAAACAGTTTTGCAGAACTTGTCAGAAGTCTTATAACCCTTACCGAGTGGAGGATATCACCTGTCAAGTAAATCAGATGTTTTGCATTTTGTCTGACCTGGGCAGTTGTCGAGGGTTTTTAGTACAGTTTGAGCACACTTCCAAAAAGAGGCCGGGCCTCTAGACCTTAGGTTTCAACTGGCTTTTGTTAGAAGTGGTAGAGACAATGCTCAGCTGGGAAACGGGGCCTTGGTGGTAGCTTCTTTCTGCCCTTGCAAATCTTGCTCTTGTTAACCTTTTCTAAAGCTGTTAACCTCACTTGCAATACGGAATACTTGTCTTACTTGCCACTTAGTCTAATGTATAAGAAAATCAACAAAAACATGCTTGCCAGCTAACATGAGGTAGTCAAGGTTGACTTTTACCAAAATGCTTCTTATGAAGCACAACCTTAAAGTATTTAAGCACAGGGGGTTAGTTTGTCTTGCCTGAAAGCTCACAAAGGGACAGTTTAAGATAAATCTAAGTTGTCTAGCTTTATGGGGAGTTGACTATAATGGTAAGCAAGCAGTATGTTAACTAAGCATTGCTTAAGCACTTGCTTGCTATTAACTGTGCTAAGGGGCTTAGCTAATCTTTAAGAGGAAAGAAGTGACTACATTCGCCTCTTATCACACAGCTAATGGAGTCTGAATTGCCAGTTGAGACAGCCTGATCAGTACACTTGACCCACGTTGGATATTTAGAAGCATTAACACTCTGGGGTGGTGGAGAGAAACTAAGTGTGGAAAGCCACTTAGAATCACTTAGATCAGGGCTGGGCATCTTTCTAAAAGAGGATGCCATAACCACTCTGCTCTTGGGGTTCATTGTCAAATTCATCCCTGACTTGTTCTCTACCCTTCCTCTTAAAAAGTTGTTGCAAAAGAAACTTCACAATTCATAATTGGATCTGATGCAATATAGCAGCACTACAGCATGGTTAAACACCCACTATTCCTAGCCCTGTCATTGCTAGGTAGGTAGGGATGTAGAGGGAAAACAAGATTACTATGGGACCTTGCTTAGAGCGCATTCAATAAGTACTTGACTAGAAAAATGAAGTCCTAGGAAATCACTAAGGGTTTATCTTCTGTATGTCCTTCTGTATTTTTTCCCCCAGAGTTGTAAACAAATGAGATGTTCCTGCCCATTAAAACTTCGCCACGTGGACCCTAAACGGCCCCACCGTCAAGATTTGTGCGGTAGATGCAAAGGCAAACGCCTGTCCTGTGACAGCACTTTCAGCTTCAAATACATCATTTAGGTGAAAGTCAGTGTTGCTGTGCATGGCTGATGGAGTAGACGAGTGAGCTTTTCTGTGCCTCTCCTCTCCACCTCTCCCTTCTCAAAATACTTCATGAAAGGCAGTGTATTCTGAAAAAGCCTTCAAATAAAGGTATTGCAACACGATTTATACGTTGCATAAAATCTGTCTTTGAAAATAAAGTTTCAAGAGCGCTTGTCTTGTGCTAACAGTCTGGGCCTGTCACTTCACCTTTATGAATGCTTGCTGATGGCATAGAGTGGGCCAGGCTCTGAGGTTAGGCTGCAGCCACTTGGAAAACAATTTAGGGGGTGCTCGTAGATGAGGTCTACTATTTAGGCAGGTGTGGAGGACTGAAGCTTAGAAGGAAGTTAACTGAATAAAAAGCCGCCTAGTGATCGTGCCACTGCACTCCAGCCTGGGCAACAGAGCGAGACTCCATCTCAAAAAAAAGCTGCCTAGCTGTAACATTAAGGCATTCTTTTGGGAGAGGTGGAGGCAGAGCCATTTCTTGGTTGCATGAGACCGTTGGAGGTTAACGTTGAGTAAGAATGCTGAGTGGCGGTGATGGGGTAGGTAAAGGCTTTAGTGTCCAGGTGACCTTAAGAGGTAAGCTACTAGGTGGAGGGAGGCTGGGAAAACTAACCTGACTCACTAGTCAGTTTCACGAATGTGGCAAAAGTGGGGCTTGGAACAGGGTGGCTGTGGGCAGCTAGCTGCTTTCAGACACGGAATAACCCATCAAGTAGACTTTGTTTCTTCAAAGCTTTTTTTGTTGTTGTTGTTAAAGTAGGCTTCCTAAATGTTGTACTTAAAGATGTCAAGTTAAAGGTGTAGGCCTTAGCCTGTGTCTTCACTGACTTAGTGCTAGTAGGGATGCCAGACTCTAACTGCATCTAGTAGCTTCTCACGACAACACTGAGGCCCCACTGCCAGAATGTTCCTAGTTGGGGATGGGACTGCGTTTAGAGCCTCAGGTGCATCTGATGAAATTAAAGTTGTAGTATTGGTTTAATTACAGAAACCATATAATTGGAACCATGTGCTGATTGTCTCCAAATCTCTAACATCCCACTTAAGTGAACCCCTTACTACCTCAGGCCATAGCACTAAATCTTAACATCTTAGACACTTGTTAAAAGGGGCCAAAGTGGGTTTGAGTTCTCCATAGAATCCGTATCTCCAGGGGAAAGGCCCACCTGCATCAGTGTGGGCAGAGATGGTGCACGTAAAATGCAGATTACTGGGCACCTGTCCTACCTACATTTAACAGGCGCCCCAGCTGTTGCTAATGGAATTGAAGCATGAGAACCTGTGCTCGGTAGAGAAGAGGTGGCACCTCACGGAGCTTCCAGTAGAGTGGGCAGATGGCCACTAGTTTTTACATAAATGTAAAACCGAGGTTCTGACCTGTGATCTGCTTATGTGCCTCTGCAGTAAGGGACCTGACTTAGGGAGGTCAGGGAAGCCCTGCCTAAAAGAATGATACCTCAGCTAAGCTCCAGTTCAAATGAGTCGAATGAAGCAAAAATGGAGAGGGGAAAATTTCCAGATTAGGACAACAATCTGCAAAAGCCCTGTGGTAGAAAACAAGCAGGGGAGGCCACAGTGTGCGAAGACTCTGGAGAACATGCCAGGTGAATCCAGCAGCACCAGACTGCAAGGGGGTTTTAGGCCTTCATCAGGAGGACGGTCTCTGCTGGAGTGCAGGGGCTACTCACAGGCATTAGCAGGGAACACCACAGCCTCAAGCTCCTGGGCTCGAGCGATCCAGCCTCCTGGCTCAGCCTCTCAAGTGGCTGGGACTACAGGCGCTTTGCCAGGCTGCACTAAAAGGTTTTAGAGATATGGTGGGGATAGTGGGGCACGGTGACATAGATTCACTTTTAAAAAATCACTCCAGCTGTACAGTGGATACCTGTAGATAAGGAGACTCGCAGGGACCAGATAAAGTTGGCACGGCTAAAGAGAAATGACAAGAACTGGTGTGGGTAAAGGCGATGTGTTCTTTACTGGTTGGAACATGTTCCTGTTGATTTGGTTGGGGGTAGGTACAGGGGTAGGAAACCCATTTGTACTGTGGCATGTAAGTGATACATAATGTGATCAATAGTATTTGCTCAATGAATGAGTGAATTACATAAATGTACCTACATTGAGTCCTAAGAAAATTTCACTGGCTATTAATATGGTTACATTGTTCTTTAATATTGCTTGCCATTAATTTTCCTAAGAGCAGCTAACCCTGTTTTTCAGTTGAGGAGTGAGGATCAGACTGTTTTACTTAGGGTGGGTGGGCATGCAGATATTCAACAAAGTGGCACAAAAACATGCCATTCAGATTATGATTACATTCGAGCAATGAAAAGGCACTGCCAAACTCTATGTGTACGATCCAAAAACCTTTAAGATGTGCATAGATTTTAAGTTGAGAGAGGTTAGAAGGAAATACTCCAAGATGTCTCTGGGTATCAAGAGAAGTAACTGTAGTTTTCATATTTCCTTTATTTTCTAAAGGAACCATGGATTACTTTGAAAAATTAGGGGAAAAATGCTATAAAATGCCAATAAACGGATTTTAATACTGTCTCTCTCCTTTTGTTTAGGTTATCCTGGTGTTTTATGCGAGCAGCATTCACTCATAGGCCTGGATGAGGAACCTTACTGTGCCCTTGAGTCTTTTCCAAGAAAGCATGTAATGATTTCCTAAATTTAAGGGAGGTTATGTGTTTTGCCCCACCCTCTATTTTACATCACTAAAAGTAGAAAATACATTTTAAAATAAATCCTGTGGGTTTGTTTTAGAAGCAGCGTGAAGAAACTGCCACAGTGCTGCTTTTGCTGTTGTCTTATAAGCGTACTATTTAAAAATGATAAATGTAGTGGGCAAAAGAAAAAGGTTGTATGTAGCAAAAACTGGGCTCCAAATGGAACTAAATCAGGTAATAAATTAAGCATTGGATATATTTGTTAATAAATGCTAACTTGGGATTCAGAGGCTGAGGAGCAGAGAAGTGTAGGTTGGAGGAAAATGCTGTTGCAGAAGGCCATCCTAATGATATTTGTTTGCATCTTGCTTGCTACAGGTATATTCATTTTTATTAATAGACTTAGTTACATATAAATAAGCACAAAAAGCAAATATCAACTGAAAGGTTTGGTTGGGTAATCAACTAATTTTGTTCTTTAAGGCAATTCAAGAAGGTAACATTTGAAAGGTTTCTAAATGATGCACACTGTAATCATTCATTCTTTGTTAAAATACAACACAAACCAACAGCTACAATGCTTTTTATTTTTAACAAAAGGGATGTAAGGAGGGTGAGAAAAACAGGATAGTAAGATAGGATGTAAAGTGTGATGTATCTCTGGACACCATCCCTCTCTGCCTGCCCCACACCCAAAAGAAGTTTTAAATAATTTAAAGGATACCACTTACAGTACCAGAACACCATCAAAATAACTGTCTTTATCAGGGTCAAAAAATACAGTGATTATGAATGAGCCGTGACCAGTTACGGAATTTTACTGGAAATGTAACTGTGGTCCGCAGTCCAATGGTGTGCACAGTGCCTTCAATTAATGCACTTGAGCATACGTAATTACATTTCTGGCAGGGTCCACACCCCCAAGAAAAGGTAAAGCTAAGCATTTCATTTCTACATTCTAAACTCTGGAATCACAGAGCCCAGTTTAAAAGAAAAGTCACAGTGGATAAGAGATGTATATAAAAAATACAAGGTGTTTCTTTCAAATCAGGAGTTGTGGGACTACATTCTTTTTTTTTTTTTCTTTTCTTACAAAATGCGATTTAAAAAAGGATAGAGACTCCAGTTCATGTTATACTACAGACTTAGACAGTGAATAAGTATATTGCATGTTTTGGTAGTCAGTCTTCAGGCTTCCTTTCATTTCCCCTAGCCCCAGGTTTCTTTAGGGTAAAGCATGTGAGTCCTGAATAAAGATACAAAAATGCATTTGCAGCTCTTTTCTTGAATTCTGCAGACTTCAAAGCCTGCAAGTCATATATTCCATCATCAATGACCACAATTTTTTCTTTAGCTTTGTACACCTATTCTTGTATAACAGTGCATGGCACAAATGTACAAGAAAATAACTGGTTTTAGTCTCTGCAGTTTCTATATGGAGTAAAATAAGTTAACTTTTCTAATGAGAATAGCTGACAGGCAGCATACATCTTTATTTTACATTTTAAAGTCTCTGCAGGCATCTACTTTGGTTAGTTATCAACAATCGTAACATAAGCACTGATCAGAGAACTGAGCAGCATTCCAATAACATTAACAGATATATTATTTCTTTTTGAAATACTGGGAAAGCCCAGTTTTAAAATATTATTAAAATGTTCTAACATTTACATACTATGAAGAGTTAGATCTAATAAAATAACATTTCTTCAAAAATAATCTTGCAGTGCTCTTTTAGGCATGCTCTGAGACGTTATCACCAAACATCCATACCTTGAAAATATGACTATCACATATCCATACATCCCAACTCACACACACACAATTCCTTATACAGACCAAAAGACAAAAAAACCCAAACGCTTATCCCACATACTGAAAAATCAATGGTTTTTGCAAATGAGTCTTGATGTGTATAGCTGACTGCATGTTCATGTGGATGGATGATTAAGCATCAATTGCAGGTTAGGTTTTCGACTGCTAGAAATCCAAGCAGCTTTGCAGGTCTTCAGCTAAAATGAAACAGCCTTGATTTCAGCCTCATTTCACCTGCTTTTGGTTGTTTCAGTATTGGAGGCCATTATTGCAAACATTCTTGAAATTCTTTTCTTTCCCCAGAAAGTAATGTATTTGTAGGCATCACTTTTAGCCCTTTTCTTTTCGCGTAGGTTAAGTAATTAAAAAAATTCCTTCTTCATACAGTTACTGTGGGAGATACTGGCAGCTGTTAAAATATCAGATGTTTTTTTCTTTCAGATCTTTGTTTTTGATACAGTTTGACATTAGTTATACTAAAAAGTAGATGCTGCCAGAAAGTTATCAGTGAATGCAAGGGTCCATAGAAGGTGCTTGCTTAATATTCATCATCATCTTCAGTTTCTTTCCTGAAGTGTCTCAGAATCCAGTGCTCACCATATTTCCCATTGGTTTGGCCTGTGCTAGAAGTTGGTATGATTGCACCATGCGTAGAGACTCTCTTATTTCCAGATTAAGTTCCATCAGTTTGTAGTTGGCTTCTGACATGTCCAGGTTAGAGCCTATAACTGCAAAGCTTCCTGTCTGGCCCAGAGTCTGATGATGGAAATATATATGTAACAGTGTCTGCACAGGGTCATCTTCACAACTGCCAAAGATATCACTGGGCCAGAGAGATCTGAAAATACACAATAGTTTTTCAGTTCTGAGACTTAGGCAATAGTTAAGACTAACTCAATTTAAGTTAAATACCTATAACAACAACATTTCCTTGTGAATAACATGATGTTTTAATATTTGAGCAAATATTACTCAAAGTACCACCTGAAAGTGAAAAGAAATCTAAAATTGGTATCATTTCAGTGGCAACTGTTAAAAATACTCATGCTTTTCTTTCACAAAGACATGATATGGAAACAGCAAAATGAAAATGAAAACCGAGTATTACTAAACTTCCTGTCTAATTTAAAGGCATCACCTTTAAATCCCGTCACGTTTTACCTGAAAGCTTTGACCTGTGCTACAGCTGATATAAATTCCTTATTTTTCAAAGTTTCAATTAAAGAATGAATGGCAGTTTCTATAGTAGTTTGCGCAGCTTTGGAAATGTCAATTTCTTCGTTTTCGGAAGCGGACTCAGCTGCTTTGAGGATACTTTCCAGTTGGGCAAGTTCCTCTGACATGTTGATAACCTAAAACAAACACATCTTTAAGGATTTATTCGTATGTTTGGTAACAAAAACATTTAGTTGGCTACAAGAATATACCTGATGGCAGTAGCACTGTTGTTCTTATTTTAAAGATTACTTAAAAATGTTTGTCTTGGAAGAAAGGGCAGTTAATATTTCAAGTACTCCATTCTGTAGGAGCAAATAAATTCCACCAAATAGTAGTCTTGAAATTAAATGTTCTTGATAAAGCAACAAGTTGTAATAAACAAATGTCTACATTGGTTTTAATATTACTACATTTTAGATAGTAAAAGTACATTTACTATTATGGGGGATCATGAAAACTATATAACAGTAAAGTCTTTAGATTTTAAAAGATTATTTACCCCAGGGTATTTTTATATAAAAAACATATATATATATATAAAATTTCTTTTTACAGATTTAATGACTAAGAAATCATTTCCCCAGTGATAGTTTTATTACCAGCAGATGACAAGGGGGGAAAAAGACTAAAGTTAGCATCTTTGAGGCTATGTATTGATTTCCAACATTCAAAGTGTTTTTTAACATGTTTATTCTTGTGTGCATTAATAGAACTATAACAATGTGGGCTGGGCACGGTGTCTTATGCCTGTAATCCCAGCACTTTGGGAGGCCAAGGCAGTGGGTCACCTGAGGTCAGGAGTTCGAGACCAGCCTGGCCAACATGGTGAAACCCTGTCTCTACTAAAAATACAAAAAAGTTAGCTGGGTGTGGTGGTGCACACTGGTAGTCCCAGCTGCTTGGGAGGCTGAGGCAGGAGAATTGCTTGAACCCAGGAGGTGGAAGTTGCAGTGAGCTGAGATCATGCCATTGCACTGCAGCTTGGGCAAAAGAGGGAGACTCTGCCTCAAAAAAAAAAAAAAAAAAAAAAAAAAAAAAACTATAGAAATATGAACATGTTGGGGGAGGGGAGTTGATGATACAGTTTTATGTCTTTATTGAACTGATGTGCTTTATTTGACTATTTTGATTTTCTGAGACAGGGTCTTGGCTCTGTCACCTATGCTGGAGTGCAGTGCTGCAAGCACAGCTCACTGCAGCTTCTGACTCCTGGGCTCAAGTCATCATCCCAGCTCAGACTCTCGAGTAACTAGGACTATAGGTATGTGCCACCATCCCTGGGTTTTACTTGACTTTTGATTACAGATGATCTGTTTCTGCTATGGAAACCTTTAAGGTCTTGAACCTTTTACAACTGCTGGATATCTGCTGTCTTATTTACTCATAGGTCCTGACATAGCATATTATTAAAAAACAAATTATTCCTTAACTGAAAGAAAAAAGATTCACTCTAAGTGACTTTTGACTTAAGCTATTTTAACAAGTAATAGATGTATATTTTAAAATTTTTTTAGAATCAGTTACTGATGCCTAATACAACTGAATATTTACCTCTGCTTCATTTTTTATCGTATTTACTTGGTTGATAAGTTTACAGTAGGCCTGGAACAGAAGCAGCAATTGAAAATGCAATTTGTATAATCTTCGGCAGAGCTCCAATTCCTAGAAATAAATAACATTACATTAAATTTAGGTGTTATTTTCTAGACAGCATATTTCCAATGAAAATTTATAGTTAAAATTGTCTTGTTTATTTTTCTGCAGTAAGCAAGTTAATATGGTATGAAGCTGATGAAAGGCAGGTGAAATATGCTTTAAAGACTAAGATTAAAATAAAAACAAATATCACTGCTGGTTACATAATTCAGTTTTAATGTTAAGCGCATTTTCACATTCTATAAATAGACTGTTTCAGCAGGCAATTAATAGGATACTTTAAAAAGGATTCATTAGAATTTAAAACTTTAAATTCATAATTAAAATAATCTACAAATGCAAAGACTTTTGCCCTCATTGAGATGTAGATCTCACTGCATTTATCAACAAATGCTTGGTAAAGCAAAGTGAAACCGGATAACCTCTTACCTAAAAAGTAAGAAAAGCTGTCTTTTAAAGTGAGGTCATTTTTCTAAAGAAAACCACTTGGTAATCTCATTGAAATGAAACTATGAAATTAACACGTGGGCCGAGCATGGTGGCTCACCCATGTAATCCCAGCACTTTGGGAGGCCGAGGTGGGCAGATCACTTGAGCTCAGGAGTTTGAAACCAGCCTGGCCAATGTGGTGAAACCCCGTCTCTACTAAAAATACAAAAAAAAAAAAAAAAAAAAGCCGGGCATGGTGGTGGGCATATGTAATCCCAGCTACTGGGGGGGCTGAGGCAGGAGAATCGCTTGAACCTGGGAGGCAGAGGATGCAGTGAGCTGAGATCATGCCACTGCTCTCCAGCCTGGGCAACAAGCAAGACTCCATCTCAAAAAAAAAAAAAAAAAAAAAGAGTTGTGCGATTTTTTAAATTAAGAAATTTAAAAGGAGGTAAGTTTAAGAAAAAGGTGACTGCTAATTTTATGTATTTTAACATCTCACTATTTTAAAAGAACCAACATTTCATGGATTAGGGCTTTGCAAAACTAAAGCACATACTACTTGTAAAGTAGTCCATGACAAAACATTGCTAGGTCACAAATGGACAAATGGCAGATGAAAACCAGTTTGTCTGGCAAGGGTGAGTAGTCTATAAATCAAGACAGGTCACTTACTGCTAGTATTTCCATTTGCTAAGCAAGAAGGTGATCAGGTCACAAAAAATACAAAGGAAGAAAAAGACCAAGAATTAGTGTAAGAAATCATTTTAACTAGGGTCACAGATGTTCCAGGTAAACTGAAGAACATATATTTATACCCCAAAGAAAATTATACGAAGTTATTTCCAGAATAAAACTTTTTAGACATTTACTGCAACGATTCAGGGTGTTTTTAAACACTTTGCCAAATAATAAATTACATTTAGGCTATGACTTATTTCTGTGTGAAAGCTACAATGAATAAAACGGAACTATTGTGATCTTGGTAAATTTGGTTATCCAGGTTTAAAAAAAAAACAACCAAAACCCAACTGTAATAAAACTTCCATTTGTAAACTGGAAAACTTATGATTAGAAAATAAGAAACAAATTAATTATTGTTACTTCTCAGGAAAGAATTGGCTTATAATCATACATAATAAATACTTATCCATCACCATCAAAAGATTATCTCTAGGGTGGCTCATTCCAGGCTTCCTATCCTTTACTGTCTAATTAGGTCCTACTTTGCCATAACTGGTGCTGAGCCACAGGGTGGAATATCAAAAGCAGATGCGTGTTCTAAATTGCATTCCAAATGTACTTCAGTAAGTTTCAGAAACTTAACCCGACTAGGTTTGAATCAACATAATGTATGTAAAACACAGAGCAAAAATTTATGAACCACCTTAAAAACTACATGAAAACATGTACAGCAACTTGGATCTGGTCTCATTACGAGGAGAATGACTTCTAATTAAAACAACAATTGTTATACTGTAAATGTACCTTCTAAAAGTCATTCTTAAGCCTGCTTTTCTAAATAGTTTCCTGTGAAGGACTGTTTTTCATAAAGTTTATTCCTATCAATTTAGAAGGGATTTGTTAAATAAGCAAAGGTGAACTTTAGCTCCATGCGCTTACCATAAATTACGTGGATGCTCATCCAATAAACATCGGTTGAGCACAATCCAAGGTCAAGCATATTCCATATCTAAATTTCTGAGGGTTTAGTTCATACAGTTTATTTCATATGGAAATTAACAATTTTTTTTTTTTTTTTTTTTGAGACGGAGTCTCGCTCTGTCGTCCAGGCTGGAGGGCAGTGGCGCAATCTCGGCTCACTGCAAGCTCCGCCTCCTGGGTTCACGCCATTCTCCTGCCTCAGCCTCTCTGAGTAGCTGGGACTACAGGCGCCCGCCACCATGCCCGGCTAATTTTTTGTATTTTTAGTAGAGACGGGGTTTCACCGTGGTCTCGATCTCCTGACTTTGTGATCCGCCCGCCTCGGCCTCCCAAAGTGCTGGGATTACAAGCGTGAGCCACTGCGCCCGGCGGAAATTAACAATTTGAATTTTAAATACCTTTCCTCACTTCTATTAACACAAAGTAGAACTGATTCTTCAAGCATATATGCATAGCCTCTACTTTGGGATGTAATGGAACATAAACTGCTGATAAAGTTTATGATGATAATTATAGGAAATAACACAAATGTAATGAATTTTACAGCTCTGAATTACCAGCAATTATTCTACATATGCTAACAGTGCAGTTTTTGTGGATGAGTGTGTGTGTGTGTGTGTATATATATATATGCACATTTTAAAGTATATTAAAATTTGCACATTCTTTTATTCATCTAACAAATATTTGACTGCTTATTATGCAAAAGACAAGACTGGTACACAAGGACAGATCAAGTTGCATAAAAAGGGTCTTCCACCCTCAAAACAGTTGAATATGAAAGGTGAGCTGAAATATAAATGAAAGTGTTAAATGTTCAGTTTCCACTTAGTAGAAAACCTCAAGCTATGTTAACTGACTTGGTCTTAAGATGGATATAATTTTCTTCAAGGTAGAGGGGATATAAAAAAATCACTTAATATAAACACCTAGTTTTTGTAGGAAAAAAGGTTACATTACTTGCTGAAGTGATGCAGTTAAACAGTGGCAAAGACAGAATTAGAACCAAAGGATTCTGGTCTAGGGTTAATTCCTTATCTTCATTTCTTTACACAGATGACTTAGCAGTTTCTTTTTAACATTAGTGCAGGATTTGGAGTCAGCCTGCCTAGGTTTCAATCTTGGTTTCACTATTTTGCTGATTTTAGATAAATTAGCTTCTCTGAGCCTCAGTTTCCTCATCTTCAAAACCAGGATAATTAGAGCAACTACTTGACCGAGTTGTAAGGATAAAGATAACTATAGAGGCTGGCAAATGTTAACACTTAGCGAGTATACTGTTATTTTCTCAACACTGCAGTTTTTGCAGAACTTCAACTTTTTACTTAATAGTATAACCTTTACAGAGACTAGAAATCTGTAATAATATAACCAAAGGTAAAGGTAGAATATAAAAGACTGGAATTCTGATGTCAAATGGAAATAAATTTCAGTTGATGAATGTATTTTCCCCTATGAAGCTGCACTTCCATTGGAATAATTTGTAGGCCCGAACTTATCCTCACTTACTACAGTGTATGTGTTTATGTATGTGCACCTTTCTAAGAAAATATAATGCTGTTGTTTTCACTGAGCCTTAGGTTACAGAAAAACATAATTTATCCAATTCTAATTTTACCTTTAACTTGGATGTATTATACCACGTTATTCTTAGGTTTGCTTTCTTGACCAATTTATCTAACAGAATAGCAGAATACTAACATGGGACAAATTTTTCTTTAAGAGGCACATGCAACTAAAAGCTGACCTGGACTGTCCAGATATCCATCAAGCTTATCTACTGAATGTTATTAAGCTTCAGTCACAAGCTGGTCATTCATTTTTATTAAAGTGAATTTTTCATTATGAAACCAGTTTTTCATTGAGCTTTTACAAAGATTGATAACCAAAATGAAAAGTTTTATAAATATTCTTTATTTTTAGAAATAATCAAATAAGGATATTTGAACACATGCATTTTTTTACCTGATACAGAAATGTATGTTGCAAAAACAAGAACAAGAAACTTACTTGTGCATCTGTGTTTATCCTATACATGTCTTCTTTGGCACCAAATGTCCTCTTACAATCATCTAGCCACTAAAAATAAGTAAGTAACAGTAACGTTTAATATGCACAATGAAATGGGTAGTGTAACAGCCTGTCCATATACAACACCAAACTTAAAGTTAACTTGAAGTTCTAGGATTGGTTGTAGACCTAGACTTTTATCTCCATTCAAGCCAAATCATTTATATGGAACTAACAAAAGCAGGGATAGCATTAATATAACAAGAGGCACACACTTGCGACAGCTATGCTAACAAAACCCATTCCATTCTAGGGATCTGTGATGTTCCATTTCAGTAAAGGATATTCTTCATTTTGCAGGTTTTATGAAAATCTTCACAACCTATGCCTGACCTTTGTGTAACGTAAGACGGGGAAAGGAAAGATGTGCTTCCCCTCTGATCAATTTAATAAAGGCAACTGAGAATTAAGTAGGTCTGTTTGCTTATGAGAAGTGTAATTCTCAGAAGACTAGTGTCAGTTTTAAATTTATGAACCGGCAATCAAGATCCATTTTAAATCTTTTGTTTTTCTTTTCTTTCTTTTTGGACAGTAATGAATGACAAACATGTTATTTCCAAACAATACTGGATGTAGAAGCCCAATGTGGTTTTTCCTTCTCTGGGGGTATTCCTAATGTTGATATAAAAGTACAGGCTGGGTGAGGTGGCTCCTGCCTGTAGTCCCAGAGCTTTGGGAGGCTGAGCGGGGAGGACTGCTTGAGGGCAGGAGTTCAAGACCATCCTGGGCAACATAGGGAGACCCTGTCTCTAAAAAAATAAAGTTAAAAAAAAAGGAATACTTCAAAAATAAAGTACATTTTCTTCAGTAAAATATAAATAAAACAATAGCTACCATGGTATAGTAGAAAAGAATGCTGGACTCACAGAATTTCCAAGCTGAAGTAAAAGCTAAGTGCATTCAAGGTAAGCTCCTAGCTTTGGAAAGTTTGATATTATCAGTTGTTTTGACTTCTAAGTAAGTTCTTTTTTTTTAAATTATACTATTAAACAATACAGCTAATATATATAAATATGAAATCATTAGGACTTTGAGAAACTCAGACTAGCTGCATTAAGCAGCTACTCTGAAAGTATTTTAGTATTCGACATTTAACAAACATTCTGTATTGTAGCTTATGTTGTACCCACAAAGAATTAAAATTAGACATTTCAGTTATTTCAGAAATGATCTCTTTGACCTTATTTTCCTTTTATTCCAGTCTCTCAGATTTCACCGGCCCTTAGGCTATTTGCTTGACAGCATCTCTGAAGAAAAACATGTTACGCTTTCCTAGTGAGATAGAGCTGATGGCAGCCATTGTCAAAAGCTATCAGTGGATTTCTCTGCATCAGCAAAATGCAGTTGACATCTAACATGGAACCTGTGCATTAATCTTTATTCATACAAAATGTTAAAAGGTTTATACACTTTATCCCTTATCTTGTCCAGTTTGTCCAAGTATACTAATAAATTTGAAAAGAATAATTTCAGTTGATTATTTAGTGGCTTATTTTTTATACTGTGTACCTAATGATACAGCCTTTTGGGGGGCACTAGTCAACATAATTAATTATTGCTGATTTTTATTCTGTTAAAAGACAAACCCCAACCATATAGTCCTGTGGCTGCACACTGGCCTGAGAGATACAGGTCCACACCATTCCAGCCAGAGCATACAAGACACGGTAGTTTGTGCAAAGAACACCCTCCAGTTCACATCTAATCAATCAATCAATCAGTCTTCCTGTCACGGCATTTTCTTTCTTTATTCAAGGTTCAAATGAAGGTTAAAATTTAACTGTTGAGGTTCTACTTCTTCTGGGTGTGATGGAGTAGCCTGTATAAGACCAATCCTGCAAGGACAACGATGGAAGCTGAATCCTATCGGCCAAAACTCGAACAGTTAGAGAAAAGTACCGAAGTGAGCCCAATACCCGCCCCAGTGCTTACTCTAGGTGTATTCATATTCACGTCCCTGCACATAGAGGCTGAACAGAAAGCAGTGGCCTAGAGTTTATGCCCTACAGTTTCACTGGGCTGGGAAAACAGTTTTCAAAGATAGATAGATGGTTGATAGATAGATGATAGTGAGATATTGAGGGCCAATATCTGGAGAAAAGAGAACTGCAGAGAAGTGACCCCAATAGTCTCTGTGCAGTCTCCCCTTGGGACACTTGCTGTTCCTGTTTATTATCTGCAGGGGGAGAGGCTACAAAACCACACAGCAGCCCCTGAGAGACTGAGAAGGTTGGCAGAGAGTGCTGGTCTCTCATTGCTGGAGAGAGGAAAATCATGCATTCAATTCACTTGTAAGCCTTAGAAGTCTTGAAGAATAATAAAAAGAATGTATAACTCAAAAACTAATAGGAAAATTAAATAGGGCAGACAGTAAATATTTTAGGCTTTGCAAAACATATAGTCTTTGTAACTATTGTTACAGTGCAAACATAGCCATGGACAATATGTAAGTAAACCAGATAGCTGTTTTCTACTAATTTTATTTACAAAAATAGGCAGTGGGCCAGATATAACTTGACAGCTGTAGTTTGCTAACCTGTGCTCAAGAAGTTTGTAAGCACTATTAGTTGTCTGACTTTCCATATAAATTTTAGAATCAGCCTGTCAATTTCCATTAATATACCATCTGAGATTTTGAATGAGACTGCATTAAACCTATGGACCATTTGGGGGAAAATGACATCTTTACCATATTGAGTCTTCTAATTGATAAACATGGTATATAGTCCTCCATTTAGGTGGTCTTTCATTTTTCTCAATATTTGCAGTTTTCTGTATAGAGGTACAGCATATCTTTAGACAGATTTATTTGTAGGTATTTGATATTTTCCTATTACAAATGGTATCTATTGCTTTAAAACCAACCACCCTAAAACTTAATGGCTTCAAACAACCAAAATGAATCTACGTGCTGGCTGGGAGTTTCTTCTGGTCTTGCCTAGGGTCACTCCTGAGTCTACAGTCATTGATGGCTTCATTGGGGAAGTGGCGGGGTTGAAGTTCCAAGCTGGCTTCACTCATATGTCTTGCACACTGACTATCAATGGAACGCCTCTGTTCTCCCCTACATGGCCTCATCTTCCAGCAGGCTAGAGGTCAAATAGTTTCCCAGAGTTTATCCCAGTTTGCACTCCGACCAGTATGATGGCAAAAGCAGACGCCACAAAAGACCACTTCAGGACTAGTCTCGGAAGTTACACAGCATTGCTTCTGAACTTGATTGGTTAGAGTAAACCACAAGGCCATCCCAAATTTAAGAGATGGTGAAATGGACTCTGTCTCTTCATGGGAAGAATAGCAAAGTCACATTGCAAAGGGGTGTGGCCACAGAGAAGCATGATTCATTGGGACCAGTATTTTAACAATCTACCTTTGCTTCTAGTAGGCGATGATTTCTGAAGATACAAAAATCATAACCATGACGGAAAAGGCTGATAACCTGGACTTATTAAACTTAAAAACTTCTGTTCATCAAAAAATGCTACTAAGATAGATAGCAAAACTGCTAGCCACAGAGAAGGAATAATCTTTGCAATACATACATCCAAAAAAGGGCTTGCATTTAGGATAAAGAGCCCCTACAAATCAGTAAGAAAAACCCAATCGATTTACAAAAATGGGCAACATACTTGAATCCACAATTCACAAAATATCTTAAATGAAGAGATCCATTTGAAAAGGGGCTCAAATATTAGTCATCAGGGAAATGCAAAACAGTACCATGAGATACCACCACACACTTCATTTTTCATAGGTCTATACATGTCACAGATATTTACTACTTATTAATGAAAGACCCATCTAGAAAAATAATTGCCTACTGTATGCAGTTTGTGTGAAAGAGAGAAACTTTTTTGTTCTTCTGTCCCTCCCAGTTGAAAACGTGCTGGATTTACCCTTAGGGAAGGAACAGAGCTACTCTGTTTTCACTGCCAGATTGGACTTGAAGAGGCCTTTCTTACGAGGTGATTGTCTAATTCACTACATGCTTTTTTCTCCCACTGCTTGCCCATGTACATGTATACATCATGGGAAAAAGATTACAGCTTTGACAGAGGTTGTGGATTTCCTATACCACAATTCTCTAATGCACTGAGAAATACTGCTTCAATTTCCCCACTTGGAATGTTGACAGCAGTGACATAGTCTCCACAGAGAAGCTTTTTACAAAGCTATGGTTTTCCACTGTGCTGTTAGAGGGCTGATTTTTAAAAGCCAAAGGTAGGAATTTGCTGGATAGAGAGCTCAAAGAACCCGCTGCTCTCAGGAAAACCCTGAGGCGGTTGCTGAGAGGTCTTCTTTTCTGTCTGGGCTGTTCTGCTGCCAGGATTATCCTTCCAGTGTCAAGAGCAAACCACTTTTCGCACATGGTAAAAAGAGACTGACCTGCTCAGCAGCTTCTCTCTTCACATTGTATGTATCCAGGTGTTCTTGCAACTCCAAAACACCAAACTTGAGTGTTTCCAGCAAACCACATGACATCAGCTGTCAAATCAGAAATATTGATCCAGGTTACCGTTTCTGATTGAAATCATGAGACTCACAAAATCATGACACTTTTCAGTCATGGAATACCTGTTAGTTGGTTTTTGGATATTCTCTTACTCTACTCTGTTCCATACTAAGTGCTGAGCTCTCACTGGAACAGAGGAGGAGTGCAGTGGGACTTGCGAAGGGTCAGGAAGGACATCCTCAAGTGTTTTCAAAGACGTCATGCCAGACCAGTACACACCTCAAAGGTATCAACCTTGAAGCTTTTTAAACCTTAGTTCTTTAAATATCTTAATATATAATCTAGAAGTGTGCTTAGAAATAAATCAGGAAATGAACCAGGAGGCCTGGGTATTTCACGGGTGGAGGTTTAGGCATCTTCTACCCATTTTTATTTAAGAATAAAAAAATTACCCATCTCTAGAGCATGACTTTTTGGTTTTCCCATCTAGGACTCTGTGGAGGGCAAGGGCAGGAAGGAGTCAGAATCAGAAATAGTCACAAGTTGCTGCATCTAATATACTAGAATTGTAGTTTGCCAAACATTTATAATCATGTTGAAAATATGAAACTTTATACCATAAAATTCAGAATTACTTACAAAAAAAGACTTACTGAATGATGCCATTCCAATGTAGTCTTTATAATAAACCTGCATGTAGAAACTTACTGTTTCAGCATCCACAAAGACTGTTGGGCATTCTGAACACATCATCATCACTTCCAAGGAACTTTTAAATTTGGTACCAATGCGTTGCAGACTATCACCAAGAAAGCTGACTGCCTCATTAGTTATTTCTCCAAACTTTCTTTGAATTGTCTATGGAGAAAAGCAGAAGAAAGAGTTTAGTGTTTCATAAGAAGGCCTTTTTTCACCTTTAAGTAAAGCAGCATAATAGGGTAGACTTTTATTTTAAAATTATGATGATATATAGAATTTTAATCATTGGTCTATAAATCCATATTTTTAGGTATTTCCTTAGAAAACATTAATTTCTAAAAAGAAACAAAAATTCACAAAATAGTATTACTGAAAAAATGATATATGCCATTCATCTCCCTATTCCTGAGATTTTTTCATCAGGGGGCAGACAGATGGATGCGCGCCGTACATTCTTAGCAATGAAAGTCCTCACCTGTCTTGAGGAAGTTGTTCATCCAAAGTTATTACCTGAGAGAAACTTTCAGTAAATGTAGTTTACTATTCTTGGCTATGGGCTGCCACCTGGCTTAACTTTAGGTAAAGTCATAAAAATGTATTGAGAGTAGTATCTTCTCAGAGTCCAAGAATATTCATTTCCATAAAACAGACAGTGCCTGACTCATAGTAAGTCAATTAGACTATATTATCAGTAGTATAATTATTGTATCAATGGTTAAAGTACACCTACTTACATATGTGTTGCACTGTTAGGTGGCATTATGATTAAAATAAAAAGCATAAATCCACACTTTCAGCCATCATGAAACTTACAACATCAATAAGAATATGAGTAGAAAAACCAAGTAGTGATGCAGTAAGTACAGAATTAAATAAGTGCTCCCGTTAATGAGCACTAAAGAACTTCCAGGAGAGAGAGACTGGAGGTTGGAGTGGTTGGGAAGGCTTCGGTAAGAAAATGTATTTAACTGAGTCTTCCAAGATGGGCAAAATTTGGGAAGAGAAAAGGGAGGAAAGGTAGTAGATAGTTCAGAGGACAATAACTTAAATGGTGGCATTTTTCTGTGTCTTAGTTTCCCTCTCCACCGAATGCTAAAAATCAAATCTACATTCCATAGTTGTGGTGTCAGAACACTTACCCATTTAGCACAGTGCCTAGCACGTAGTGGGTACTCAATAAATTTTAGCTTATATTATCTTTATTATTGGGGAGGAAGCAACCTTAACAGCTAAAAATTTTAAGGTCCTCACAAAGTCATAAAAGTGTCCATTACTTTAAGCCTTGATTATAAACTGATTTATGATACATTAACTGTAAGCTCCCTGAAGGCGGAACTTAGGCCTTTATTTCTTTGGTATCCTGATGGTGCCTAAGCATACTGCAGAAAACATATCAGACGTTGTTTTGAAGTTTTATTCTAATTGCCTTAGGGGAGAAGTCTGTACTAGTCATTGTGTAATGTACCAGCAGTACCACAATGTCACAGTGTCAATGTAAGTAATACCATTAGCTTAGAAAAAAAAAATTTGCTAAAGAAAACTGGTAAGAATATTAAAATTGGAGATGCTGATTTTAGAAGAAAAACTGTAACTTGATTAGGTAACTATAATATGAATTCAGAAACCCTGAACCTCACTGACCTGAAACAGCCTAGAAAACACATGAAAAGTAAACACTGCAGAGGACCCGTCGGTGTCAGACAGCATCTGATTGACGTGGCAGCGCCAGGCTTCCTCTTCATCATCATATGCCACAGGCTGAAAGGCGGCTATGATGGCAGAAAGAAATGGTGATGGCAGAGGCGATGTCTGTACTTCTGGAAAACCATCTTGCTCTTCTTCATCTTGACTATTAACACAGATATCAAAAATATCATAACACTATCTCAGAAAAAAAGAATAGGCCAATCACGTAAGACAGCTTCGGTCATTTGACAGGTTATTTTTATTCATGCATACACACTGATCTAGAAAACGTACAACCACCTAAATCTTGTGAGAAAGTGTGAATAAGTGAATTCCTGTTCTTTCTAGTTAGCACTTTTAGAATTATAACTCTAATTTCAAGCAACTACCTTAAAATAACCCAAGTCCTATAATATGCCACCACTATGGATTCATATTAGTAACTTCTATGAATAATACTGATTGGAATGCTTTCATTTTCAATGGTCAATTTTGGAGGCTTTTATTTGAACAGCCTCACATTGGTGATAATAGTATTTTTAAAGTTTTGATCATGGTCTTTCGTGTTAAGGGCTGTGTTAGGTGCCTCATATGGATAATTTCATTCAGTCTTCACAACTATATGAGGATTAGGTTCTATTATTATCTTGATTTTAAAGCTGAAACAAGAAGTTCAGTAAGGTTAAATAATATGTCTAGTTACTGGGTAAGAAATGACAGAGCCAGAATTTGAACTCAAGACTATGGGTCCAAATGCTATTAGCCAGGAAACACATAGCTAGCTCAGCTATTTCATAAGCACATACTATGTTCCTAGCAATATGGCCAATAATAGATTTGACTCCAAAGAAACATAAGACCTGGCCATTTCCTTCAAATAATTTATAATCCCAAAAGTCAGATTATACAAACAAAAATGGAACAATGGAAAAAGATGAAGATGTATTCGGGTTGGACATTCTATAACTCTCGGCCATAAAAATGAAGAAATACTGAGTCTGACACTTCATAAAAAAGAAATGTGTTACTCAAGGTCTTAAAATTGCATGTTTCGCATTACAAGCTAGTTCTATAAGGCTTTACAGAAATTTTGGAGCAATGCATATGGAAGAGAGGGACCCAAGTAAAGACTGGAGAAAACAATCAAAATAAAGCAGACATCTGAAGTGAAAACAAATGAGACCTCAAAAAGGTTAATTTTAAAACTGTCACTGTGGTGACTGATTTTCACACGTATACTATAAGCTAGGGTAGATAACCTGTACACTTAGTAGGAATGCTCCATTCTATTTCAGCTGCAGTACTCGGCCAAAGTCAACTGTTTGGCTTCAGCCTTTTAGAAAGCCAAATAGCTGAATAACATCGTTTCTGGCATCCCTGAACTTGTGCATGATTAATGATTGAGTGGTTGCATGGGCTACTGCCATATTCAAATCAGTAATATGAAAAAGGTGTGTCACTAAGATTTATTGTTAATATCTGATTATATCTTTTCAAATATAGGTAAGTATTCTTGATATGTTGATGGTAAAAAAATCTCCAATGTGTTGTATATGTTAAAACTCTATTATCACATGAAGTATAAAGGTGTAATTTTTATTGTAAAAGTAAAATTCTGAAATACTCGATAATTATTAAATATTAATTTTATATAAAAACAGTTATCCAGGAGCTCCAAATTGTTGAATGGGGAAACAGATACACTCACAGAGTGCATGAAGTTAGATACCTTTATAAAAAACGTAATATTGAATCACAAATATTTAAGAAATTTAAATAGTGGATATTCTATTATAATTCTAAGTGTTAAAGAATTATTTGGTTTATAAGTTTTGTAACAGCCACCAAAATTTCCCCTAAAAGCTATATATAATAATTGATTATTCAAGTTAGTCCTTGGGTAAAGAAAAAATTCCACTTGAGAATTCTTCATACTTTCTGGTAATAAATTTTTAATGTATGGAGCATAAACATTTAAAAGGAGCAATCTAGCATCTAAGAAATAATTGCTTCTGCCTCTTATAGAAATAAAACTTTAAAAATATGATCACTGATCATGAAACTGTAAAAACAATTTTTTGGAATATATTTTAGATTTAAATTGTGGGATCACGGAAGTTCACTCCAATATTGATTTTAACATTTGGCCATTTGGCATCTGCCAAAATAGATATTTGGTGTGCTTCTAAATGTGGAATACCACTTACTATGCTTTGAAAATAGCCTAATTGTTTTTCTTTATGGGAATGTCCATAATTGAAGAAATATCCCATTAGAGTAAGGCATTTTATCTCTAAAAACGAAGACAGTATGATTCTAGACTAAAACACACAAAGTATGATTACAGACTGAAACACACAAGGAAATGAAAGTGAGTAAACTGGAATAGAAGGGCACTCTCTGGAAGGAATAGGGGAGAGATTATCACCTCACTACGGTGTTTATGATACTGTATTCTCACCTAGACAGTCCGGAGAAATCTGCTTCTTCTTCTTCACATCTTTCATCTAGCTCTTTCAGAGCTAAGGTAACATCCTCTTCACAGATTGACTCGGGGTAGCTTTCAGGAGCTAGAGGCTCTGGCATTTCAGTTTCTTCTAAATCAAGAATTCCTTGACACACAAGAGAATCCTGCTGTTCTTGAATTATATAGGACCCTTCATCTTCAAAGGTTGTAACATGTTCCTCCTTTAATACTGAACTTGTATCCTACAGAACAATCATATTTTTAGTGAACTATAAAAACATAAAAAAAGAATTTTACAACACAATAAGTAAGTATTGCCATCCATCTAAGTCTGTTTTGTTAAGTGGTGTTCATTTATACGGTCTGTCACCCAGGCTGGAGTGGAGTGCAATGGCGTGATCTTGGCTCACTGCAATCTCCGTCTCTCAGGTTCAAGCGATTCTCCTGCCTCAGCCTCCCAAATAGTTAGTACTACAGGCAGGTGCCACCATGCCCAGCTAATTTTTTTTCTTTTTTGTATTTTTTAGTAGAGATGGGGTTTCACCATGTTAGCCAGGATGGTCTCAATCTCTTGACCTCGTGATCTGTCCACCTTGGCCTCCCAAAGTGCTGGGATTACAGGTGTGAGCCACTGCACCCAGCCACTTTTATAGTTTTTGAATCAGTTATAAATTTTTTTAACGGTCATAGGTTTAAAAGATTTTGAAATTAAAATATATCACCTATTATCATATAGGAACATTGAGGACTTTTTTTCTCTTCAGTAACAGGATTTAGGTGTTTACTTAGAAATATGTGCTTTGGTAAAATATCTTCTCTCATATATGTTCTAACTCTACACAAGTAAAACTTTGTTTATTAGTATAAATCGTCTCCTGTTTGAAATGTCATTTCTTTCATTACACTGGAACACAGTATATTCTGGATATAAGTAGAAGAGATGACTCAAAATAGTTAACCCACTCGTCCTGCAGGGCTGCCACACAGCAGGAATAGGTACTGACCAATCAGAAGGATGCTGAACCTAGACAACTAGGGTGGCCTTACTACAAAACCTCATTTTGGCTTTGAGTATTGATAAAGCTTCATCACTGAGCTACAGTTCAGAAGACATTAGGACACTTTAGATAATTATACTTTTGAAAATTAAACTATCGCAAGCTCATTATCAAAAAAGAGTATATTCTCCTCATTTGAAGTAAACAATAATGAAAATATATGTTATAAAGCATACCAGTGGTGTGCCCTTTCTATCCACTGTAATGTTACTGAAACAATGTTGCTATGTGATAGACAAGTGGTAGAGGCTCAAGAGATACTGGTTGAATGAGCTGCTACTATTAAAAAAGGAAAACACTTTCAAAGCATATATGATGATGGCATCAACACTAGTTTTTAGTTTATTGGTTTAATCAATTTGAAAATAAGTACTAATGGTCATAGTTTTCGGAATAAAGATCAGCTTCTTTTGACTATTTGGACCTAAGTTACTTCTCAGCTGTAAAGTAGCTCCTTATCTCTTTTTCATGGATAAAAATAGAATTTTCCTTCCAAAATAAGAAAAGTAAGAGAAAGTCAGAGCCTATAACCCTAGACTAGCCTGGGCCTTATTCATATGTAAAACTCACCTATAAAATGAAGGATTTTGACTAGATTCTGGGCTGAGTGCTCTGATATAAATAATTCCTAACTGCAAATAGTTTATAATCTAGCCTAACAGGGTTAGGCTAGTAAGTGAATGACAATAACATATACCAGAGGATGGTAAATGTACGGTAAATACTATCAGCAACATACAAATGGGTGCTGGTACTCAATGATGGGAAAGCCCACATCTAGTTGAGGCAACTGAGGTGAGTCTCCTTGGAGGAAACAGCATGTTTTGACAAACATGAGGTAGGGATGATATTGCAGGGAAAGTGATTAGAAGCTATCAAAGGCACAGAAATAACGCCATGAAAACACAAAGTGTATAAGGGAACACTGGTCTGGATTTAGTTAAGCAGGGAAAGCAGCAAACTCTTGAGTCTTTACTTTAGCATTAAATATAATATAGTACGATTATTTCTTAATTCTTCCACCAGTTTATATTCAATATACTCTAACGTTTCCAGATGAATTTTCTAAAAAAATATTTGGTCATTATTTGGAAAGATAATCTATGTGACAGTACTAGAGACATTTCTATACCTAGAATATTTATTGGCATGAATTTTTCCTTCTACATCAACATGAACATATTATGTTATCTCAACCCAAACTTAGTTCAATCCCCTCACTTTTCATTAGTTTACACCTGCAGTGGATTGTCATTTTTTCTTGAATAATAATTTCAAGATGATATTTTATCTGTAGTTAGTATTATATAACATACAATGAAATTTTCTAGTAATGCCTACATATCATGAAGAAAGTGCTTTTGGGGCTGATAGAATGGATTCCACTGTTTATATGTAGATTATGAGAATCAAATTTCTTGTACTTCGCCTTATTAGACAATGACACATGCACATATGCTTTGTTACAAAGATTTCTTTCCTATAAGGAATAATTTGTCATCCATGAGGTGGATGCCAAACTATCATAAATAATAAAAGAAACCCTCTGTGAGTAAACACAAGTGAAGAACTTAATCCCCTCTTGAGATCAGAGTGTAACGTGTGCATATTATAGAGAAGAAAGGGACACCCAGCTCTAACGTTTGTCATGACAGAAGATGCTTTAGCCTACTCCATTTTATCTTTCCAATATTAACATGATTTAAGGGAAGAAATTCAAATAAACATTTTTAGGAGTGGATTTATTCCTTTAATTCATAAAACATTTCGCCCATTAAAATTAATTATATTCTTTGTCTTAAGAAGTTGCTTTAAAAATAATTATGGTTTTATTTCAATATATTGGTGCTTTTCTACCTTTTGTTTTGGTACAAGAGGCAATTTTGGGTCATTTGACACTATTTGGCAAAACAGAGAAAAACAAATTAGGCCAATATATCCAACAGATACAAGGCTGTCATATTCCCTGTGGATAGCCATTCTTTTGCTGATAGTTTTAATATCAGTAGAACTGTTTCTAAATGAAATACCATGCTTTCAAAATATCCCTTTCATTCTCATCCACTGGTGTTACGGTGTATGGTGTGATCCAAACTAGGCACTGTAGTTTGGCTTAATAACTAATAAACCTCCCAAAAACTGAAAGGAATATAGTCTACTTAAAACCCATCTCTAAATTCCATCAGTTCTCTCCTGTAAACATTTCTCGTGTTTGTGCCCTTAAGTCAGGCCCTGCTTAATTCTTGCTAATATTCTTCCAGCTTAGCTCGTTCATCTCCTCCAATCCAGCGTCAACGCCTCTGCCTTAGAGACTTCACTACCAACAATGAGGCTGCAACTCTTCTATGATAATCCCTAACTGCAAGCTCTATGTGTCAGGGACTAGAACCTACTTTCCATTTTCAACAAAAAAGGCCAAAGGTTTAAAAAATAATCAGATCATGTTCTTCTTCAATGGTTACCTGCTGTGTGGCCTGTGACACATGTTATGACAGTGCCTTGACCCACCCGTTCCAGCCTCACCGGCCAGTTTTCTGTACTTCAGATATATCAGGGCCTTTTAAACTGCTGCTTCCTCTACCTGGAACCTTCTCCCTCCAAATCTTCAAGGGATGGGCTGGTTCTTGTCATTTAGGTTTCACCTTAAATGCTACCCCTAACTTTCTCCTTCACTCAAGTCCACATTACTGTTAGATTTTCTTAGTACGATGAATAAGATGACCACTTTCTGACATATTATTTATATTTTGTTTTACCTGCTCATTATCTGTCTCTCCTACTAGAATGAAGCTCCATAAAACCAAAAGCCTTTGTCTATGTCACAGCTGCCATGGGCCCCGTGCCTAGCACGAGGTAGCGGCTCAGTAGATACTGGTCACATAAATGAATGCTCACACGCCATGTGGTTCCATCTTGGTATCTGGTACAGTGCTTGTTACTTAATAGGTATCTCTTGAAAGGATAAAAACTCGAATGTCTTTCTGTTATCTCAAGATAAAGTCTTAAGTCTGTAGTGTGGCATATAGGACTTCTCCTGTCTTGGATCCCATTCATCGCTCCTATTGCTCTTCCTCTTCCTCCTCCCATTTTACTCTCTGGAAATACTCAATTTCCTGCTTTTAGCTAGACACATCATGCTATTTCACACTGCCATCCCTTTCTACATTGTGTCCCTCTGCCTGGAATGTCCCAGTTACCCTGCAACCTGTCCTTTCTTACCATCACTCCCTGTGCACAGCTGATCACTCAGTTTTCGTAAAGCCTTGAACCTATTATTGAATTTTCATACTGAAATGTAATTTCTTTTTTTTTTTTTTATTTTTTACTTTTGAGATGGAGTCTCACTCTGTTGCCAGGCTGGAGTGCAGTGGCGCAATCTCGGCTCACTGTAACCTCCGCCTCCCACATTCAAGTGATTCTCCTACCTCGGCCACCAGGCCCAGCTAATTTTTGTATTTTTAGTAGAGACGGGGTTTCACCATGTTCGCCAGGATGGTCTCAATCTCTCTCTCCCCCCGCCTTTTTTTTTTTTTGGGACAGAGTCTCGCCCTGTTGCCAGGCTAGAGTGCAATGGTGACATCTCAGCTTACTGTAACCTCTGCCTCCCGGGTTCAAACAATTCTCCTGCCTCAGCCTTCCGAGTAGCTGGGACTACAGGTGTGCACCACCACAACCAGCTAATTTTTGTATTTTTAGTAGAGACGGAGTTTCACCATGTTGGCCAGCTGGTCTCGATCTCCTGACCTCATGATCCACCCACCTCGGCCTCCCATAGTGCTGGGATTACAGGCGTGAGCCACAGTGCCCGGCCTGAAATGAAATTTTTTTTAAAGCCTTCTCTGTCTTAATAGACAGCAAGAGAACGTTCTCTGAAAACAGGGCCATCCATGCCCTATTCTTCTTTCTGGCACCTAGCTGAATGCCTGGCATCTACTGAAACCACAACAAATATTTGTTGAATTGAATGATCTAAACCTTAGCCATATGAGTATGGGCATTTTAAAGATGGCTTGCTAATAAGGAAGCCAAAATGCCTTCATTTCAAAATATGTCTGGTTACTGTTAAAGTTCAAATATGTCTAAGAGTCAGCCTAACAAGAACACAATAGTGTTTTATCGCCTTACAAAAATAATAAGATCTGATACCTAGATTAGATCTAATAACTACATTAGTTTGATGAACAGTGACAAAATATAGCATTTCCTAATATTTACCACGGAATAAAAAAAGCACATATGGCAGAGCTATAGCAATTACATTTTTCAAAGTATAATAATCTTTAAAAAAAAACACTAATACTTACTTATTTTTGGTCAGTCATTAGCTTCAAATCTGGCTTACTTCTCACAGGCCTTTCCAAAAAACATAATACTAGTGGTTCCAAAGTCTTTTGAAAATATTTCATTTAACAACTGCTAAAAACCACAGCTGGCCTGAGGTTTTAATCCCAATCACAGCACCAATCACATAAACCCAACACAAAGCAAAAAGAGAAGAAAAAACCAAAGCGGTCCTTCTAAGAAAATACAGTGCAATAGATGATGCTCGCCAACCCCAGAGAAGCATCTGTACATTAACCTCAGCATGTTCTGCAATGCAAACTGCTCATTAAAAACACTCAAGATTATTTTTAACCTGTAGGTCATTTCCTTAATCTATCAACTTCAGAAAAAGTCAGATTTGACTATTTCATTTAAAATAACTCAACAGGTTAGAAATACTGGAAACAAATCAATTTCCAAACTTTGTTGAAAGAAAAGCAGGAGCTATAAAAGAGTGCTAAAAAGAGCCCAGATTGGCCATGCACCAGCCCCCAGTTCTCCCCACCTCAGGCAGCCGGCTGTTAGCACTATCTAGAGAAGCCGCCAAAGTTGGGGTCTCATCCCTGATTTGAAGCACTTCCTCTGTTGTGATGCTGCCAGTGGAATCTTGAGACTGGAGAAGTAAGTCAGGATGGTCTGGTATTATTTCATCAGTGGCAGAATCACTGTTTAACTAAAAAGAGAAAGAGTAAAATAAGGAATTCATTTATGAGTCAAAAGCCACAAGAAACATTCTCTATCAGAAAATATTTTAGGGGCTTCATTATAAAGAGCTTCTGAGATTTCCTAAAATCATCTTTCTTTCCTTCCAGTCTACACCAGAATGGGTGTTGTTAGGGTAAGCAGCTAATCCCTCGGTAGAACTAAGTACGCATTAATACAGGCTAAATTTTGCTAAACAAAAACTATCAAAGTGGAAGAGCTCTATGTAACTATGTTAACCTTGAGCTGAAATTCATCCTGGAGCTGAATTCAAATTCATTCATGGAGGACCAAGATTTATGTGGCACGGTTAGGTGAATGGGCACTAGAGATAGACCTCTTGATTCAAATCTACTTACTAGCTATGTGTCCTGGGATAAGACATGTAATATGCAGATTTGCAATAACCATACTTGCCTTGTGTTAGGAGGAGAGTTACGGTGACTAATACGCGTAAAACACCTTGAACAGGGCCGGGTGCATCGTAGATAGTCAGTAAGTGGTAACGTATTATGGCTGCCATTAGCAGCAGCAGTTGGTCATTGAACACTTAAATGGGAGAGGGGCAGTTAGTGGAAAGACAAACTGGGGCACCAATGAGATGTAAAAACAGGAGAGATGACTGGAGAACAACCACAAACCGACAACTTGACATTGTGCCTAAAGCAGCTCAGGCCCTGCCATTCAACATCACTGCCAGCACTTTACCAGCAGGCCGAGTGGAGCAAATGGATCTAAATTAAAGGTAGGTGGCTGGGTGTGGTGGCTCATGCCTGTGATCCTGCCACTTTGGGAGGCCAAGGTGGGAGGATCACTTGAGGCTGGGAGTTCAAGACTAACCTGCGCCGCATAGCAAGACCCCATCTCTACAAAAAATTAAAAAAAAAATTAGCTGTGCATATGTGGCGTGCACCTGTAGTCCTAGCTACTAGAGAAGCTGAGGCAAGAGGATCACTTGAGACCTGGAGTTGAAGAATACAGTGAGCTATGGTTGTGCCACTGCACTCCAGCCTGGGTGATGGTGTGAGACCCTGTCCCTAAAGAATAAAAAAAGAAGGCATTCCTGTAAGAGCTGTGTAACCATAGCTGGTGCCTGGTCTCCACTGGTTGCTTCCTTATCACATGTACCAGGGGAGCTATTCCATGTGCCTTCTCCTTCTTTACAGTGCCATCTTCAAGTTCCAACCCTACCACTGGCTTTTCTTGCACCCGTACTCTTCTGAAATAACAGGCTACTCTTGCAGCTTTCATTTTCCACTCACTCTTTACTTGATCTTGAAAGGGACCAAACTTGTGCTGTTTTTCCACACTACGCTAACTAGGAAAGAAAAGCGAGTGGTGAATTAAATGGCGTTGGTGCTCACACTGATACCAATAATATGTTATCACTGAAGGCCTCTAATAGGGCCCAAAACAACTCACTGTGACTAGGAAAGAAGCAAGAGAAATTATGTTTTAGCAGCTAATAGGTGTGCAGTATCAACCTAATAAGTTTAGTGCTGTCATGAATAACAACACGGTACTCCATTAGTGCTGCAATCTTGTAGATTCATTTCAGTGCGTGCATTTCACCCATACTGAAATGAAAACTGGAAAAATCAAGAAATAATCATTACGAAGTTGGAAGTTAAGAGGAAAATGAGACCAAATGTCACTGGAAGAAAGGTGAATTGTATACCATCTGTGTGCGTGACAGTATCTGGCTTGCTGTAAGTGCCGCTTCTTCTTCCGAGGACTCATCCGTATCCTCCTGATTGGTGAGGTTCAGGCTGGGGGTGCTACTAGAACACTGGTACTCCTGGAGGGATGGAGTGTCCCCTTTGTCAATACTGTCCAGTGAGCGTCTGCGAACTCCCCAGTTGAAATTGTCCATACTTTCACCCTGGAAAAGCAAGACACGATTTCTAAAACCTCAAATACATGCTTCTAAATGTACTAAATGTAATATACCAGAAAAACATATACCAAGATGAAAAATACTTAATGCATCATTAAAAGCAGAGTTTCAATCAGCCCTTCAATTTCTTTAAACTGTTAACACACCGTCAAATATTTATATTTAAAAAGATAAAAATTATTTGGTTGACAACCTGTTTTAACGAAATAATTTTCTTGACTTTCTATCTTGTATTACTGGGGACCGATTAAATCTACTATCTAAGCCATTTCTATTCTAATACACAAACATGAATGAGACCACAAAGAAGACAAATACATCACAGATGACAACAAATAAACAATCCACAACACCAGGCTGCAACTTACCTGCAGCTCCTGGTTAGCAAAAAGGAAAACACACAGAATTAGAAAAAAACGAAGACAAACATTTAAATATACACTACACTTTCGGGGCAAATATTTCGTGATTTCTCAACCCAAAGACTGATTCAAGCTCTGGATTAAGCTTTGTGCAGAAAGTCAACATGTGATTCAAATCTTTTTTTATGCAAAATATGTTGTGAAAAAGTCAGAGACAGACACTTAAAACAACATTTCTATGATACACTTTGGCAACACAAACTTTAAGAAAATCTTCAAGATTTACAAAGGTTTAATACTTAGTACAATGCAAAAACTGACTTCAAATACCCACATGCAGTTGACAACATATAAGGTCACAATTATTTCAGTTGGTAGGATGGCTCTGGCTAAATTCAATGGTCATTTTTTGCTATAAAGTATAATTTGAAACCAAGATCACAGCCATCAAAACATAACTGTTGCCAATTTTAAAAGGTCAAGAGGAAATATGACAAATTTCAATTTCTCCCACTTAAGGATTTATATGTTATGTTTCTGTTATTCTAAGCTGCTCCTCCTTTTGTAAAGATATAATCCCCACAATTTTTCTTAGGCCCTGATATGACAAACCATATCGAGCTGGCTAGCAAAATATGATTTTTTTTTCTGTATCCCTTTACACAGGAATTGTCCAGATTAGAAGTTTTCAAATCTTTTTTTTTTTTTTGAAAGCAGAAGAATACTTATTTCAAATGAAATTTTAGATCGCAGTCAACTGTGCAAAACTGAGAAAACCAGAGCTTCTCCGGTTGAAGGTGTCCAGGAGCTTGGCCCACTGGGTCTTTGAATCTGTCCCAGCTGTTACTGAAGGTATCTCGGAAGCCCTAGGGCCCTGCATGTCAGAGTTTGAAAACCACCTTCCTAGAACATATCATTTCAAATATTATTATGTCTTAAAACACATAATGGCAACAGCACTCAGTATATATTTGGTGACTGAATGAATATGCACCGTGGGCTTTCAAAGTGAGGAGATATTTCATTATAATTTTCATTAGTGGTTAAGTTTGTTTTGCAGCAATGAAAGTATTTCCTATTACCATGTTTTAAACAAGACTATATCCAGGTTTTAGAAAATCTGTACCACTGATTTGGCCTAATTATGAGGGATAAATTAGCATGCTCCACCCCACCCCTGATTACTGTGACTTGAATTAAAGACAGAACTACAATGAACATCCTTAGTCCATTCTAAGGTTCGATTAAAGGCCATGTTTCTTACCACTGACATTTTAGAGCACTGAATGAACTTGAAAGCATTTACAGTTCTCTTTAAACAAAAAAGAGGCAAACAAAAAGAAAAATAACCTTACCATTACAAAAATGTCAAGAGCTGCCTTTAGAAATTTAAATTCTGGACTGAAAAAAGCAAATAACCACAGAAGAGTTTAGAAGCTGCTCCTGGCCTTGGGTAGGGCAGCAGGTCTCTTTAATCTATTCTACTCTGTTACTTGGTTGTGCAAGTCTGTTCTATGTCCTACAATATATTTGTTCAAATGATGAGTGTGAAACTAATTTTAGGGTGGTAACCTACACTTTTTGAAAAAAAAAAAAAAAGAATGAAAAGGAAGAGAATAGAAAATATCAGTGTGCATAGCATAGGGTTTGGATGCATATTCTTGCAACTTTTATTTTTAAAGGTATATATATATACTTGGATGTGATATAAAATATATTAACTGTGGATTAGTGTCAAAAAAAAAGTTTAAAAGCTACTGCTCTGAAAGGTGCTAAATAATACTTGTTCTTGAGTTCCTATGAACCTGTACAATTGTGTCTTTGGGAAAATGTAAATGGTGGAGTATTCCATAGGAGCCTACACAGCTCCTAAACTGACATGAAGGCATTTGCATTACTTGGAGGCACCATGGTCACATCCTCACATCTGCAGGGGGCACTGAGGCATGTTGAGGAGAGGGAACTTTACTTCCTTAAACTGGTCTTGCATGGACAATGAATAGTGTGATATGGGAGAGTGCATTACATTTCATTCCTCCACCTCACCTATTAGAGGCAAAGGAAACACCCCTACAAGAAGAGCTGATGAATGTGTACGAGCTGTATATGAGCTGTATATGTGCATGTACACGAGAGCTGTACTTGAGTACAGTATAGAGTAGTATATGTACATGAGAGCTGATGAATGTGTATGAGCTGTATATGAGTTGTATATGTATATGTACATGAGAGCTGATGAATGTGTATGAGCTGTATATGAGTTGTATATATATATGTACATGAGAGCTGATGAATGTGTATGAGCTGTATATGAGTTGTATATGTATATGTACACGAGAGCTGATGAATGTGTATGAGCTGTATATGAGTAGTATACGTATATGTATATGAGAACTAAATGTATTTGAGCTATGAGTTTTGATTCTTTAGAAAAAGATACATCAAGATATGGTATATAGATACTTGGTATTAAGGCATTTTGGTCTTCTTGCATACAGATATTTGTAGCAATTTTAAAATGTACATTTTTAAAACAAATCTATTTGATATAAACTTTCAGGGTTAAGAGACTGTGGTTTAGGGAACTGAGCTCAGCTACAGGAATGGATCTCTAATAGCCTAAGACAACCAGGGCAATCCTATTCTATTTACCAGAGTTGTTGTTTCAGAAAGTAGCATGTGTCCTAATTTGGGCCAATGAGATGTTACAAGAAGTTTGCTAAGAGCATTTAGGAAAGCAACTTCCTTACTTTTCTGAGAGCATTTCTGGATGTGACCCTCACCTCCTTCAAACACTGCTGTGTGTGGGGCTAAGACTACCCAGCAATGATGACCATTTTGCTGCTATCTGAGGTCAAGCTGACTTGCAGAGAAGGGCAGAGCCTAGAGAACTGCAGATAAACAGCCAGAAACTTCACTGAGCCATATCTAAATATAAGCTCTAATTCTGGACTTGTTTTGTGGGCTAATAAATCTACTTTTTGAGTTGTAAATTCCATTTAGAAAGCATCTAAACTGGCATAACTACCAATATAATATAATCCAGACTAAATCAATTTTGAAGAGAAACGCTTTGAGTATTAAATGAAACCAGGCATTTGAGAGTTACCTACATCATAAAGAAGAAAGTGATTTCGAATGTCAAAGAAAGAAGCTCAGTCATTTGCCAAAGGGAAGAGTTCTAGAAAGACAAACCCTTTGTGACAGTCAATTTAGTGGTAAGTGCAACTCTCTTTAAAGTTGTCCTTAATCAATTTTCATATAAATTTTTACCATTTGGTTGCGTATTAGTTTGTAAGACAAATCATGCAAAACATTTAAGTCTAAGCATACCCTGAAAATAATTTTGAAGAAATCAATTTTTTAATTTTATATTTTTAAAGATAAAGATGAAAAATGGAATGTTTCTCTTTTATCTCAGACTTATTCTATTGACTAATTGTGGTAATCAAATTTAGTTCCTAATTTAGATTTTTACCTTTTTGACCTTACACTGACCTCAATAAGGAAAGATCCTGTGATCAAATCCTTAATTCTCATACAACTCTTCCATAAATATTAACAGAGAAAGCCCACATCCTTACCTCTGCATCTTCCAATTCAACATCTAAAAAGTCAAAATCCTTAAAAACACCAAACTGTTGTTCACTGCTATTATCTTCCACAGCTACTTCTTCCTCTTGATTTATGTCTTCTGTTGTAGAAATTAGGCTAGTCTGTTGGTCACCGACTTCCAAATCCTCATTAGAAGAAAATACAACCTGATGCCCGATTAAAAAAAAAAAAAAGTCCATTCATCAGATTTGTCACTCTGCGTATGAGATATCAGTACCCCAAAGCCACTGCAGGCCTCATTCTTCAATGAATTCAAAGCTTAAATTTGGTCCTCATGTTTAACTAGTTGAACACATAGTTAGCATGGCTGCCAGGTGTCACAAGAGATAAGAAATCTTTTTTTCATTCTGAGTTAATACCATAAGTAAGGTAAATTAGAAAAGGCAAGCAAGGAGACAGATTATTTCTTCAAGGAAAAACATGATCTTTAAGACCTTGACACAGGCATTCATGATTACTCACTGATGGGTTCTTTGGGAGGCCAGATTCTGGACCACAGAGAGAAAGCACATTCATTAGCTTTTCTCTTGTTCTTCGCTAAAGAAAAAGAAAAATTAAAATGTTAGGACTACTGATAAAAGAAGACAAATTCTCAAGTTTTCATACCTATAACAAAACTGATTCTTCTATTCTATGAATGTTCCATTTTGATATTCTTTATGTACCTGTGATAACTGTGGCCTTTTCCAACTAACAGGAACTAAGGCATTAGAATTAGAACCAGAAGAAGTTGAGGAAGTACTTCTAGTGACAGCAATAACTTTTGGTTTCCCATTTCTTCCAGCTGCACTGTGCTGATCACCATATTTGTTTCCAATAATTGGTGTCTACACAGAAACAAAATGTCAGTGTTTGGCTCAAATATTTCAACACAAAACAAACTTAAAAGGGTTAACAGTGCACCTATAATATTTTTTACAAACAAAAAAACAACATGAGAGAAATTACTTTGCATGAGGCTGATGTTAACAAAGATCAAAGGTAATTATATATATATATTTTTTTATTTTTATTTATTATTATTATTATTATTTTTTTGAGACAGAGTCTCGCTCTGTCGCCCAGGCTGGAGTGCAGTGGCGCGATCTTGGCTCACTGCAAACTCTGCCTCCCGGGTTCACGCCATTCTCCTGCCTCAGCCTCCCGAGTAGCTGGGACTACAGGCGCCTGCCACAACACCCGGCTATTTTTTGCATTTTGAGTAGAGACGGGGTTTCACCATGTTATCCAGGATGGTCTCGATCTCCGATCTCCTGACCTCGTGATCCGCCCGCCTCGGCCTCCCAAAATGCTGGGATTACAGGCGTGAGCCACCACGCCCGGCCATATATATTTTTAATCAAGAGGCTTTACTGGAAATAATAATTTTACATCTGAGATTATCAGAAAGCCTATTCCTACTTTAAATATAATCTGCATTCTTTAAAAACCACCATCTCCACCTTTCCCCACCATGATTATAAAATATATCCAAAACTCAGAAAATATAAAAAAGATTGGTATTTTAAATATAAAATCATCTGTTTTCTTACCACTCAGACTTAATATTTGTTAAATTTTGGCGCTTTTTCAAAGCATATTGTTAAGTATGCTTCAGCAATGTGGTTTAGCAAATACTGAAGTAACAAAAGAGGAACACTTCTATGTAGACTCTTACTACAAATCTGATGTGTAATACTTCCAAAATTTATTTCAGTAAAAATTCTGTGATAATCAAAAACTCATTTATATTTGACTTTGTAAAGTGTTTTAAATTTGCATTTGAAAATAAAATTCAAGCTCATCTGCATGTCATACGACTCCCTTTATGCCCAACTGATCATCCTTCTCTCCCTAGCCTCAACTACGACCACTTCCCCCTCTCTGAACTTCACACACCAGCAAAACTGAGCTTGCTCTTGTTTTCCAAACATACCATGCTCTTTTATAGACCAGTGTTTTAGCCTATGTTGCCCCTTTGCATGGAATATCCACTAAGTAAACTTCTAATCATCTTTTAATGATGACTCCAGACTTTTAAGGAGGCCTTCTCTTCTACCACCACCGCCTCTGTGTAATCAAACTTGGGACACTTACCGCGCTGACTGTAAACTGTTTATGTGCCTGACTTCCCTACTACACATGTATCCATTGGACCATGTGTGATTGCGTCTATACCTCTGGTGTATCTCCAGTGCCTATGCATGGCAGGTACTGAGGAATTTTTGATGCAACAAATTGAAATTAAGTATATAAAATGTTTTGAGAATTTGCATCACTGCTTCAAATAACATAATTAAGTTACACAATCGATTTCTGAATCAGAAGGAAAAGGAAAGCCAAGCTTCTCTATCTTACTCCCATGCTATTATACACACATCTTGCTAGAAATTCTCAGATATTATTAACTAAAAAATTAGTAACAAATATGCTTTCTATATAAAAAAATGAAGTTTAGGATAAATTCTAATGCCAAGATTAAACTGCAATAAAACATTTTTTATCTATATAACTCTGATCAACAAAAAAGTAAGTAGAGCTTCAATTTTTAATCTTTCTCAACCTTACAATACTTGATCAATAACTTCCTTCTTCAGAAGTTCCTCCCTTGGCTTCCGAAAGACCATTTCAATGGCACCAAGGCACCAAGAGTGGGCTCAGGTGCCAGAGAGAAAAAAAATTGGGACTCTCAGCAAGGATGAGAAATCTTTAAGTGAGATTTTTATTAACATACAGCATAGCCAGGCTCCAGGGTTCCTTCTGGACTGATGGCCCCTGCTTCTGTCTAGTCCTAAAATATCCAGTTTCTCAGGTTTCCTTTAGTTGTTGCCTTCTGTTCTTTTCAGTTTTCCTTCCATGGTTTCAGCCATCTACTTATACAACACTGAAACCCTTAATTTGTTACTTCCACCCAAGTTTTCCTCTAAAACTTCAGATCCCAAAATTTAACTGACCACCAGGCACCTCCTTTAGTATGTTTCTGGGTCACTTCTGAGTCAACATGTCCAAGATGGGACTCATTGCCCCCTCTCCTTCCTTGCTGTAAGATCTGTTCCTGCATTCCCACTCTCTTGAATGGTGCAACATTCATCTACCTGTCAAGGCCATTCATCAAATCCTTGATGCCTCTTCCCCACTTTCCCGTTAAATCCCATCAGTTACTTCCTTGGTCTTTTTGTAAACCATCTCTCCTCCTTCTTCATTACCTCTGCAATTGTCTTGGGACAGTCCCACATTATCTTTTGCCCAAATTCTTCTAACAGATTCCTTACCAATCGTCCTCTCCTCCTCCCTGCTCTATTTTCTATCCTGTGGCTAGAGTGATCCTCCTAAAACGCAAACCCTAACACGCCAACTAAAAGTCCTTTAAGAGCTCCTACTGGTTTAGATAAAACCAGCTTGTTACTATGAAATGCAAGATCCCCACGATCTTGCCCCTTCCTATGCCTTCAGCCTCATCTCTCATCACACTCTACTTGCACTGTTTTGAACTCTGTGCCCAAGGTAGGCTGTACTAGTTGGAAGTGTCTGGAACACCATGCTTTCTCACACTTACAAGCCTTCATTCACACATTCTCCATTTCTTTGCATTAACCTCCCCTCCCCAAACTGCCATAGATGCCTGTCTAGAATTACTTGTCTTTCAACACTCAGCTCAGATGTTGGCTCCTTTCTGAAACCACTCCTTTAGATAGATGCTACATATTCCCCTAGCACTTTTAATGTATTCCAGCCGAGTGTTGATTACAATGTTTAGTTGTGAAGCTAAACACTGTTGGGAAGTTAAGTTGTGACGTTTCTTTTAGATGGGGAATGTACAGTCTGTTTCTCTAACAGACAGTAAGCTTTCTAACAGCAGGCCTTCCCCCCATCCCCACTTTGTTGTTCATAACAGCTACCATATTGTCTAACACTAGGTATGGGCTCAATCAATGTTTGTTAAATCAAAGAATGAATAAATAAACAAACGAAAATTCCTAGTAGAGTACCTTCATCAATTTCTGAGCATCTTACCTCAGATATATCAAAATGAAAATCTAAGGTCTTCCCAGGCAACTCCTTAGAAACATTATTAAAAATTTTAGTGAAGGATATTTCAGGAGAACCTGTATCTCCTCCATAGGTCTTGGGGATATCACTGGGTACGACAAGACTCGCAGAGCGTGACACCACCAGCTTTAATATGTTAAGGGCTTCCTTCCAGTAAGGACTCTGGTTTAAAAAATAATTGACAAGTAAAAGTTACAAATGCACATTCAACTAAGAACAACAATTTACTGTACATCATGAAAATATTATTTCTACAAAAATACTTGTAAAAATTACTCATTTTTAAGATCCTTAATGAAATGTTTGAGTTACAAAAGGAAAGAAAACACAAGTTATTATTTGTACCGTTAGATTTACCAGATACCGTACGTGTAATAATGCTACCCAACTGAAATATCTTGCTTTTCTCCCAATAAGTGCTTTGTAATTACCATTAATTTGGACAGACTAATACAGTAACTTGGCAGTAGCAGTAAACAAAAGATTTGTATATACGTCAACTTTTAGCTGAATGAAGTTTATAGGTTTGAGACTCTAAAATTTAAGTATTTTAAGTCTTTGCAGATAAAAATTTTTTAACGAATACCTTCCTTTTTAGACATAAAAATATTAAAATACTAAAATACAGTTAAGTCTTTTTTTCTTGATGGCCCAGGCCCCAAATACTGAGAGTAGATACCATGCTAATGTGATGTTCTCAGGGATTACTGAGTTGTGTAGGCTGAGGTGTTTTTTCCCTACATATTTTGGCTATTTAAAAAAAATTTTTCTGCTTGTCTTAGTTTTGTATATTCCTACCAATAAAATCTAGGAATTATTTATGAGATAGATGTACATGTAGAGAAGAGTCAATGTTTGATAAAGACTTTATCTTTCTTTTACCACCCAATGAAAAGGATACATAGAAAAAACTACTTATTTATGGTACCAAAAATCACATCTCAACCTTGTATTATATTATACATATTCTTTCACAGCTGATATCTGAGGAAGGAAAAATAACCATTAAGACACCAAAAAAAGGAAGTAAAAAACCTTTGGCAGAACTGGGCTATCCAGTTGAGTTCATAACATCTTGCTATGAAGACACCTAAAACACAAAATGCTTGATAATAAAAAGGTCTACATGATACTGTGACATTTTAAGAACAGCACTGTAAAAAGTAGTTTAAAGGCCGGGAGCAATGGCTCACGCCTGTCATCCCAGCACTTTGGGAGGCCAACGCGGGCAGATCACTTGAGGTCAGCAGGTTGACACTGGCCTGGCCAATGTGGTGAAACCCCATCTCTACTAAAAATACAAAAATCAGCTAGGCATGGTGGTATGTGCCTCTAATTCCAGCTACTTGGGAGGCTGAGGCAGGACAATCCTTGAACGCAGGAGGCGGAGGTTGCAGTGAGCCAAGATCGCACCTCTGCACTTCAGCCTGGGCAACAGAGACTCCATCTCAAAAAAAAAACAAAACAAAACAAAAAAAAGTTTATATTTAACAAAATCATGACTAAGTAGAAATAATCATTTTTTTCCTGACAGAAATAATTACAATCTCTGGGCATCATGAAATGCTAAACTTTAGGGATGTTTTCATAAATTATATTGCTGGTTGTGTTTAAATGTAAAAGATTATCAATAATTCAATTCTGTGAAATATTCAGTTGTTTAATAAAGCATAAGCCAGCGGCTGTGATGAGCCATCAGCTAAATATGATCTTGATTCACACATTTATAAAGAAATCTGGAAAAAAAATTGAGTCAACATTTTAAAATCAGGAGATTTTACAGAAAAATGTAGATTTTCCAGCTTCTCTTAAAATGAGAAGTCTCGCCACACTGGACCCATATTCTAACATGAAAACCACAGAGGAAGCTAAGTTGTGTTGCTCCTTTGGGATGGGGGGTGTGCAGTTCACTTGGCCACAAATCTGCGCTCCTTCTGGTTAGCTGCTTGTCCACTGGCAAGTTGAGCTTGTGGTTCTGAACATAAGAAATGTACCTATGGTTCGTAAGGTAGTGAATTCAATGTGGTATGTTTCTATGTGAAATATAGCAAATATTTTATGTTTTTTTTTAAGGTTTAAGAAGAAAAGAGAAATGTCCTTTAGAAAGAGATATAACTGCTATCTGGTAAAGCCTCACTCACTGAAGGGTAAGACAGAAGATAAACAGGGCCACCAGAAAATCTTCCATTTTTTGGATATCTGCAATCACTGATTTTCAAGGGAATGTAAGAGGTAATCTGGATTACATAACTGAATCACTGAAAACATTCTAATACAGTTTTATTACTTTCAGATATGAACTAGAATAAATTCCTTGTCAGCTAAGTATTTCCCATTCTAAGTTCTGCTCTAGTGAATGCAAATGTAACTGGAGTATAAACACAACATATTAATCTATTAAGGTTGTTAATGAGCTTGTTCTCTTTGGTGAGTTGTATCCATCCTACTGATCTGCTCAGCAATGCCTTTCTTAACTGGTAGCTCAAACTGATAGCTTAACTGAATTTCAAAGGTGAAATTCAGCAAAGACCAGGCCGACTTGTCATCATTTACATTTAAATCAAGTTTAATTTTCCACTTTCTAAATATCTGGCACTTTTTATCAGACACACATAAAAATCTCTAAAATGCAAACTCTTCAAAAAGGTTTTCTGTTTGTAAAAGTAGTGTCTATGCCTACTAAGTAGAATCTCGTTAAAAAACAGAAAGGTGCGAAGAAAGAAAGAACAATGAGGCCAGGTGCGGTGGCTCATGACGGTAATCCCAGCACTTTGGGAGGCTGAGGTGGGCAGATTACCTGAGGTCAGGAGTTCGAGACCAGCCTGGCCAACATGGTGAAACCTATCTCTACTAAAAATACAAAAATGAGCTGGGTGTGGTGGTGCATGCCTGTAATCCCAGCTACTTAGGAGGCTGAGGCAGGAGACTCACTTGAATCCAGGAGGCAGAGGCTGCAGTGAGCCAAGACTGCGTCACTGCACTCCAGCCTGGGCAACAGAGCAAGACTCCATCTCAAAACAAAAACAAAAACAACGAATGAGTCACAGTCCTAATTTCCAGAGTTTTGACTGCTGCAATGTGTATATGCATTCCTTCCCATCATTACAGAACATTACAGAAATTGTTAATACGAAAAGTAGAAATCACACTAATTCTGATTCTGGTTTTTGTCACTTATATTGAGAACATTTTCCATACTGCAAATATCCTGAAAACATGATTTATGGTTGAACTACTTCCCTATTCTTCGACATTTAAGGCATTTCCAATATTGTGTGATTATAAATCATTTTTAGATGAACAATGTTATATGTAAGTTTTGTGGTCACTCACCTGTACATATTTGCCAATAATCTTTATGATCTCCAGATTAAACTGCTTGGCTGGGGCTGCGGACAGGTCAATATGACTCAATAGACTGTAAATAATCTGTAGCAATGATTGCTGCATACTGGACAATCCTTTTTCTAATAGCTAAAAATAATGTTAAAAGTAATATTAAAGTATACTTTAATCAGGTTGAATAAAAACTCAATATTTACATTTAAGAGGTTGAAAAACATAGATTTAGCCTATGAGTTTATAGTTACGTGGATCAGAAATCTAGAGACTAATAAAGTGAAAGGCAGAGTCTATTACTGTTATTTTTCCTTGGTTCAGAAAGGAGAATTAGACCATAACTTTTCATCTAAATCATGGTGTTTTATTTCCTTAACTAATTTAGTAGGTATTACACTTTATTATAAACTGACAAACATTTTTAGTGACTAGGAATCTCTTGCTTTTGACTTTTTCTTTGTGCCTATCTACTTAGTAATTTACTTTTCTGGGCATAAAGTTACTTCTTAGGCATCAAATAGATATTAACTTTTTGTGCTGTTCTAGGGCGACTTTATCATCCATTTTTTGCTGCCTCAAAATCATATTTTAGATAGGAAGCAAATGTATATCAAACTAAAAACTTTTCCAGAAGAAATACTTTTGTATGCTGTAATTATTATTCTAGAAAAGATTTCTAAGCTAAAACCCAATTTTGTAGAAATAAAAATTATAACCATTCTCTAGGATCAGGACCACTAAAAACACACTTTCCATTTTTAATTAGGTAAAGTGTATATTATTTTGAGTTTCATGTCACTTAAGGACAGTAAATAAGGATATAAACACTGGACCTGGAAAAAAACCCCACCTTTATAAAAACTTATTTTACACTTGATAGGAAGTACTTATATTTTTATCTTAAAAAATTGTTAACTATGTTGACTCTCAGACAATTTGAACATCAGTTAATACCAGTGCTGCTTCTGCATATAAATAAACTTGATAAAGTGCCATAGAGTAGTTAAAATATATGTATGTGTATATATATACACATATATATATATATATAGTAAATAAGAAAATATTTTTGGTAAATTTACCTCTGCAAGATAAGTCACAAGATTAAATGTTGTATCTGAGAAGGAGTCATGCAGGTATCTGCACACAACATTGATCCAGTTAGAACAGTCTCTGGAATATGTGTGCGTACTGTACAAACTCATCATGTGTGCCAGATTGACAAGTGTTGGGCATTTTTCTTCTGCACAAACCTAGAAAACAAAATTATTTCATTCACCTAAAATAAAGACACAAGTTTAACTTGATTTTATGCTAAATGTATTTGCTTAATGAAATAATTTAGATGTATATTGGTTTTAATGCATTTTACTTCAATACGTTAGAAAAGTGAAAGGAGAAAAAAGCACAAGGCATTCTTCACAGAACAGTAAGAGCTAATACAGAAAGAGGATTAACGTCTTTGTGGTTACTAAATAGTACAGCCTTCTTCAGTATGAAGATCTGTAAACTGTCTCTGGCAGGAACCATGTATGGTGTGAACTCGGGACATCATTTTGGAATAGCTTTGTCAAACCCAGGATGGATCAGTGCACAAGTGCCTACACAGGCAGATATAACTAGGGAATTCTCAGGGAGGCTCCGAGCTGCTGTGACTGGGAGGAAATGCTTCATTCAGCCTCCAGCTATGTCCGAGGTATCTCAGTAGAGCAGTCAGTTGCAAACAGCCTCAACATGTGTGACGGTCAAAGGACATCACTGGGGCTCTGATAAAATCTGGAGTCCAGAATCTCCAATGGATGACAGTCTGCATGGTGGACCCCAAACTGCTCTTCAGGAAATCACCTAAAGCTCTAAGATCTTCGGTCAATCTTTTAGAGGCTACTCGAAAATGTACTGACTCTCATGTTTGTTTGATACAATACTAAAGAATCTCAACCAACTAATGTTTGGGGGAAATTTTACTAAACGAATGCGCTTCTTAGTCTGTTTGTTCCCTGGGTTATTGGTGAGGATGTTCCCTGGCCTCTCCCAGGGGACACCTGAGCTATGCAGAACTGGAAAAAAGCCATGCTACTCTTACATACCAATCTGTCATAAAAGGCTAGCCTCATTGTCATTTCTGCTTTTAGTTTTCCTTTTCCTTATTCTTCTGTCTTATGGATGTTTTGTATGTATTTTTACAACTACCTACAGCATTTGGTAAAGAAACTGTCCTTTTAAATATATACATCTTCAACTTTCAGATGAATATCACTAATTTTGGTAATTCAGAAGATGTTTAATAGGCTTGGAGGGCCTCAAATTCATCATTTGGACACTATCATGGAACAAGCACAAAATATAAAGGTTATGCAAGGTCATGCATAGACTATTAACACAGTAGTACCTGGGAAGTTATTTTATAAAATCATTAAAACCAGCTGATTTCATGCAGTAGTGTTTTGCCCATAAAACAGACACCAGAAAGAAAAAGAAAAAATGGGTTGGTATTTCTTATTTGCATTTCAAAATATAATAACTTATTATTAAAAATCGCATAATTTTATAACTTCTCAAGTTGTTAAATTCTTTAAAACATAAAAAACTTTCCTGAAGAATAAAACATTCTTAGAGAATTCTTACATTCTTAAATACTTTTTTTAAGGAATGATTTTTAAAAACTTATTTTTTGAAAATGGAGAAATTTCCTTGGAATATATGCTGTGCAATTTTATAATAGAGCAAGTGACAGATTTAATTTTGGAATTTTTGAAATGCCAGGTTAAAATATGATCCAAAAAGCGTGTGTTTTATAACAAACTTTTTTAGCATACTATTTTTGCCATAATGAATCACTAGAGAAAAATATTTGTCCTAAGTGTTGCCTCATTTTGAAATTCTGTGCTCTCCAAAGGCACAAACAGTAGAAGTAGGGATATTTGCATAATGAAGGAGCACATAATGGAGGAAAATTACTCTCGACAGTTATAAGTGAGAGAATAATTAAGGAACCAATTTAATTCACATCCTGCAGGTTGCTAAAAGCATACGGAGAGGGAACCTTTGTGTGCTGTCCAACAGGAAGAAAACAGACTTAAAAACAATTTATGAATCACAGAAAGCCATATCTGATTTCTTAAAAGCATAAAAGATATTTGGGAATTTCCATGGCCCTACTGTGGTCACGATATCAGCAGCTCGATATTCAAGGAGCTGTAACATCCTTCAGGCTAGGAGGCCACACTCCTTAGTTATCCCAGCATTTAGCAGGCAGTAATCATTCAACACATTTCGGCTGCCACTCTTAAATGCTTCTACTCCCCTTTTTAGGGGATTTATGCCTTTTATTTTCTTGAAATCCCCAAGTAAACCAATATACATTTTCCCCCTTATATTTGCTTTCCAACCCCTCAGGTAGGGAAAAAAACTTTGTTTACACAAATTTTCTAATCATGTGTCACTAAAATATTAAAATGAAAGTTATTTTAATAAACTTTGTATTACTATTAGACTTTATTAATGCAAATACAGGCAGTTGGTTTTAGGCGAGTAATCATTTTCAAAAGGCAATATTTCTAATAGTCATAATTTTCACCCTCTCTTGATATTTAATGTTCTACTGGATTAGTTTAATAAAAACCAAGAATAAAAGACAACTTTTGGCTTATTTCCTACCACCACCATTTTTATTAAAGAAATGAAGATGTTTCCATTAGCTAAAATAATGGCTCTTTAAAAATACATGCTTTTAGAAAAATTATATTAAGAATCTTTCCCTATCTAACTTATTTAGGAATTTAATTGGGGATGGTGTTAAGAGCATATTTCATTAAATATTTTCATGTCATTTATTAAATGTTATTTGTCAAGATAGTGAAAAGGTTCTTACTCTTATTACTGCTAATGGGATTCACTGGGTTGCCAGTATTTTCTTTCTTTACTATGCTGGCACCTGGAGATAAATGTGCACTTAGCAGTGCTGCACTCTGGGCCATGGAAAGGTGGGGGTTTTATTTGGCTTCCTGCATGCTTGCTCTTTCCCCTTGCTGTGCTACTTGTTAATCAAATCCCAGCTTTTAAAAAAAATTGCTTACATAAAAAGCTTTTTCTGGGGATTTTATTTGCTTGTTCTCTTCTGTAGAAAAACTTCCTTTTTTTTTTTTTTCTCCCGGTACTTTAGCTAAGTTCTTTTACTTAATCTTGCTATTCACTCACCTCCCCTAGTTCACCAAATTTGCTATTATATGTATGCTACTTGTAAATTTATATAACTCCCTCTTAGAACTGTTTATATTTTCAGTCTGAAAAGCCTTTTTTCCTCCAGACTCAATGACTGACAGAAAAAAGTTATGAATTATATTTAAGCAAAAGGCAGGCTGTTTGAGAGTTCCTTATTGTTCTTGAGAGGGGACTACTAAAAATATAAAATGTCAAAATCACATTCTTTTAACATGAAGGTTAAGAGCTATAATACTTTTAAACAAATGTTAACAGATGATTTACAAAAATATATAAAATGTCAAAATCACATTCTTCTAACATTAAGGTTAAGAACCATAATACTTTTAAACAAATGTTAACAGATGATTTACAAATAGCTACATCACTGTTTCTAAAACAGTATGATTTTTGAAGGTAAAAGAGCCAAATAAGGAAGAAAAGAAGAATGGAGTAGAGAGCGAAGATGAAGAGAAAGACTGTTAAAAGGAAAAAAGGCAAACAAAAAGGGACAGAGAATTTTCCAAATCCTAAAATATATTATGCCCTCTTCTTCCTCAGAACCTCTGCATCTGTAATTTCTTCTGCTTAGAAAACTTCAAACCCTGAACTCCACTCTTTGCCTCTCATCCAGGGATCTTACTTTGGTTATTCCTATCCATTCTTCGATAGTGATCTAAGTCAGCTTAGATATCACTTCCTCTAGGAAGACTTCTGTTTTGTGTGCTCCTTGAGTATTCTCTCCCCCACCCTCCCCCCACCCCAATAAAATACCAAATCAGACTCTCTGGTTACTGTCCACTTACTTCACTGCATTCCCCATGATAAAGTACACTGTCTACTTTGCTTATCATGTATTTGTAGCATCTAACCCAGTGCTCAGTAAATATTTGGTAGTGAATAAACGAATGAATGAGAGACAGACAAAGAGGCAGAAGTATGGGAAAAAGAGCAGAAAAAGACTCAGACTCAGAGGAGTGTTACTCTAACTAATTTTATTTACTGTCATTTGAGCAGTTGTAACTTACACCATTACTATGCAAGTCCTTTATGTGCATAAAAATAAAAATTTAAATGCAAAATTCATATGGGAAGTGACAATAAAAGGATTTTTAAGAGATTTCCCCCTCCTTTAACACAGACTACAAAATAATTTTCCTATAGTGTTACCTTTCAGCATAACATTTGCTTACCTTTGCTATTCGACTAGCTGTTTCTTTGCAAAACTGAGTTGGGCTGTCAAAATGCTGGATTAAGTGAGGCAATAAGCAAAGGATGTTAAGAGGAAAGCCTATCAAAACAAAAAAAAAAGCAAACAATAACCAATTTTATTGCACATTATTTTAAAAGTTAAAGGTATTTTTTTAGAGGGTTCACAGAAACCATTTTCTTTTCATTTCCTGGGATACTCGATCTTCTAATTCTTTTTTGGCTTTTACCAAACAATTTAAGCTACCTAGCATATAAAAACTATGACTATTTGCAAAAAGCAGAAATTAGTAGATTTCGAAACAAATGATTAGTTTACATTTCACTACATAAAATGCAAAGTGCTGGTGCAATTATATTAACATCACCTGACAATTGGGAAGGATCCACCAATGTATGTTTGGAGACAGAAATGAGTTTACTGAGGAGGTGCACGGTCATTTCTTGTGTAGATGCTGAGGTAAAGCCCTTAAGGAAGAGCTGCTGAAGTCCTGGAAAATTAGTCCATTTCAATTTGCTTTGTACATTTTCAATCTTCTCTCGACTCTCTGATTTATCCAAAGGCAAATGGATAAGCAGTTTGTTGAGAAGCCTGAGAGCCAGGAGGTATTCATATTCATAATCTGATTCTAGTAAAGATGCTGCTATCCAAAAAATGGTGGCCATCACGTTGGTAGGCTCAGTAGTGGACTGCACATCACACATTCCTTTCTCTCTTAGAGAGGAAAGGCTTCTAGTCCTTGCTAAACTACTGCTATGGTTTATCCGTCCATCCATTATATCCAGTGTGTTACTCCGCCGCCGGTCACCTCGTCGGTCACCAATCAAACTTAATCTCAAAGAGTTACTTCTTGCATTACTGTCATATCCCAAATAACTGCTACTATTAATGGGACTTGTGCTTAGATTGAGTTGTCCAGTGCTTTTTCTGTTAGCTGCATACTTGTTTCCCATTATAGGATCATGATATGAGGTTCTTAAAAAAAAGAAAGAATAGATGAATGCATACCCAGTCACTTCTTTTGCTAAATTAATTTTACTTCTGAAAACAGTGAAAAATAGTAACTGGTACCAGAAAAATCATTTTTCAGTATATCTGACTTTGTTGAATCCAATTTCAGTTTTCCCTCCAAATTCAAACAAAAGGCACAACAGTACCTTTTCTCCTGTGGCTAACAGTTTCCTTTGAGTTGAGAGGAGGCTCTACTTGCTGAGAAAATTCTGCTATAGTAATCGCTAACAACGTTCAGCTCTGAGATTTAGGCATACATTATGTGCAAAGCTGACTTCCTTTGTCTTGTCCTCAAACTTGATGGTCCTGATGTCCCTATTTCTGTCAATGACACACTCTTTTCAAAAGAACTAAGCTCAAAAATTTTCGATTTCTCCTCCTCCCTCACATCCAATTTTTATTAAGAAAATATTGACTGAATGCTTTTTATCTTTGCCAGCTGTATAGGAAAGGAAGGAATGTTAGACAAGTCTTTTGAAAGAGGGGATAGATTTATAGTCTGCTAATTGCTATTATTAAAATACGAAAAAATCACTGTGAGAACCCAAAGGATGGAATAATTAGCACTATCCTGAGGGAGTTAGAAATGCTTAGCTAGGAAGTGACATTTGGGATGGGACTTGAAGGACTAGTCAATTCTGGGCTTGCAAGGTAGAAAAAGTGGGGAGAGAGGCTGCTGCAGGGAGAAGGAACAATACGTGAAAGGTGGGAGAGCCTTAAGGCTCCCAGACAGCTGGGGGAGCAACAGGATGCTGAATCCTGAATGTGGCAGGAATGAAGTGGCGCAGCAGAAAGATCTCTAACCAGCACATTAGAAGAAGAACAGCACTGCTAAAATCAGCACTTGGATTTTTCACAAGTCCTCACTGTCTGTGGCCCATCTCCCCACTGGTAATCCATCTAATTTGGGCGGTATTGTACTTACTAACAATATTAGAATTTTAAAAGTTATAGCTATATGTAGTTAGCTATTCAAGTTCTCTCTATATTAGGTTGCCTGGTTTAAATTCTTACTGAGAAAGGGCAGAAAGAAGATCATAATGCTTCATGGTTTCAGCCAAAGTATCAATTGCAGATTCCAATGTGAGAAGAAGCTCAATCACAAATCCCTGGGGGGAAAAAGGCAGATTTTAATTAATTATGCTCTGAAATAAACAAACTGCAATGGACTTCCTAATGGGATTTTAAAATAGAACAACCTCCATGTTATGTTACAAAATGATTAAACTCTCGAGCAACATGATCTTGCTGATTGATACAAACTCATCAAATCAATGGTGTATAAATTGATTGCAATGGTGCCACAATTTACTCAAAATTGCTCAGGTCAGAAATCTAGGAACCATCCTTGTTTCTTTCACATCTAAACTGAATCCACCAGCAAGTCTTGAAAATATTACTTTTGTTTGTTTGTTATTTGAGACGTAGTCTTGCTCTATTGTCCAGGCTGGAGTGCAGTGGTGCAATCTTGGCTCACTGCAACCTCTGCCTCCTGGATTCGAGTGATTCTCCTGCCTCAGCCTCCCGAGTAGCTGGGACTACAGGCATGTGCCTGCACACCTAGCTAATTTTTGTATTTTTAGTAGAGACAGGTTTTGCCATGTTGGCCAGGGTGGTCTCGAACTCTTGATCTCAGGTGATTCACCCATTTCAGCCTCCCAAAGTGCTGGGATTATAGGTGTGAGCCACTGTGCCTGGCCAAAAATCTGGCCACTTTCCTCTACCTCCATAACTTCCCTTAATCTAAGCTACCACATTTCAGCTGGACTCTTAACCTCCTGACCTCTCTTGCCTCCACTCTTGCCCTCCCTACAGATTTCACCCCAATGTCAGAACGAGTTTTTTAAAAAAGAAATCACATCCATCACCTTCCTTCCCTCAAAATGTCTGAGTAGTTTCCCATCAATTCAGAGTGAAGTCCTGCCTCTTACCAGGGCTTACTAGGCCTTACGTGATTTGAGCCTACCTACCTCATCAATTTCCTGCTACACATCCTGCAGTGTATTCTAGTGACACCAATTTTCTTGATGTTCCTCAGAAAAGCCGTACTGCTTCTGCCTCAGGGCCTTTGCATTTGTTAGTCCTATTTTCCTATGCCTGAAATATTCTTCCCCAGATCATAGACAGAACCTACTTCATTTCAGTATCTCTTCAAAAATCACCTTCTCAGATGGATTATCATATGTAAAACAATTCCTTCTCCTTTAATCTTATTATATTCACAGCATTATCGGTAGGATAAATTATGTTATGTATAATTGGAAGACTAAAGGTTTGTTTCCCTCAATAGAATATGAGCTCTAGAATATCAGGAACTTTGTCTCATTGATCACTGTATCCCTGATGTTTATAACAGCGTTAAGAAAATCATTCGTCTGTACAAACTGAAGTTCTCTAGTACAACAGTTCATTTATCTTAAAAAATAAAATTCAATTCTCCACTTTACATTTAAATTTAACTTCCTTCTTTTTTACCTTGTGATCATCCCAGGTTAAGATCTTGGGGGGCGGGGTGTTGTGTGAGTGGGCGAGTGTAAAGCTTTTTCTGATAGGCACTAGAACAGTTGATTTAATTAGTAGGTTATTAGATATTAATTACAAAATTAACTTTGTCTCTTAATTCTTTGCCTGCTCAATATCTGACTATAATTCTAGATGCCCATTATCTTGCTCTAGCTATAGCAATCTATATTGACAATAAATCCTTGACAACTAGTAGCTGCTCAATAACTGCTGAAAGAATATAAGGAAATACCTGTGCATCTTCTCCTGGATCCCCTACAGTTTCTACAAGTCTGGAGAGAACATCAGAAAGTGTAGTTGCAGTGAGAGGCTGCTTTAGGGCCCTGAAAATCTGAAAGGATCTCCCAGCATAGTGTCGAGAAGAACAGGAAAGTGCTGTTTGCAGAGCAACTTCACTAAGATGATGTTCCAGATGAATTCCTTCTGTGAAGGCAAACCAAACGAGTAGGTTGTTCTTGTTCTTTAGAATACTAATGGGGTTATACCCAGAAGTGAATCATTTTAAAGCTAGCAGCTAGCACACTTCCTGGCAAACCAGATAGGCACTCACATTTTATAAGTCAATGCTTTTTCTTTGCTTAAACTCCATTTGCATTTTAGATGACCCTTTAATCTTTACGGAAGTAATCCTCGAGACCAGGGTTTCTCAACCTTGGCACTACTGACCTTATAAGCCAGAAAATTCCTTGTTGGAAGGGCTGCCTTGAGCAGGGTATGATGTTTAGCAGTGTCTCTGGCTTCAACCCACCAGATACCAGTGTAACCCCTTGCCCCCAACCCATAATTGTGACACTGTCTCTAGACATTGCCAAATGTCCCCTAGTTGAGAACCACTGCTCTAGACATATACAATTTGACTATGATTTTCTTTTTTTTATTTTTAGTAGAGACGGGGTTTCACCATCTTGGCCAGGCTGGTCTTGAACTCCTGACCTTATGATCCACCCGCCTCGGCCTCCCAAAGTGCTGGGATTACAGGTGTGAGCCACCGCGCCCAGCTGACTATGATTTTCAGAATGTGTTGAATTTTAGATTACTGAAGACTATACCAGCACAATTATTTTTAAGTTTCCCATTTCTATATATGTCCGTTTAATGTAATTTTTTCATAATATGCAATTGTATTGTAATTTTATGATGCCATCAAACACAAAACTAAGGAGCCCAGCATTTCATAGATAGCACTCTTATTTTTAAGTAGTAACTTAATTTTTCTTCAGTGAAAACAGATGTTATCATTAATAAATTAAAAAAGAAAACTTGTCTAAAACTTTTAGAGGTATCACAGTATCAACTATTAATTTTTTGCTAAGCATTATCAGAAATTGATATCACATTAGAATGTCACTAAAACTAAAATATTTCTTAAAAGATACCTGAGCTTGACTGCTTAAAAACAGAAACCACATGTTTCAAAAAGGTAGTTAACTGTTCAGCACTCTTTATGCTAGGATTCTTGGCAGAAACATCCTCATGGTTCCAAAGGGGCCCTCTTTTTCTGAAAACAGAGAACAGATGTAATTTCCTTGCATTTTCACTTGTGATTAACAGTTGTACTCACACTTGCCTAAATTACACCTTTACAATTAGAAAGGATGGTAGTTGAATAAATAGGTCACAGTCTACTACTACTTAGGCACATGAATATGTAATGATCTACAGCAAGGAGAGAAAGATCTCATTTCAGTGTCTAGCATCAGACCAGTCAAATTCTCTCAGAGGTAGTAGAAAAAGATGCGAAATTTTGCCAAGTGAGAAGCATATTGGTTACTCCTTATGTGTTCCAGGTCAAAATATAATTTGTATGTAGATTGTAATGCAAAGAAAATAATTTGCTGGTGAAATGCAATGAGAATAATTTACTGGCTAAAACTACAGGGACAGTTTAGGACAGAATAATGTCCTCTTGATTCTTTAAAACGTCTTTGTGTTCTTGGCCACCACCTCGGTTAAGCTCTTTATTAACACAGGCCCAAAGTGCCCTGAGAACGCGCTACGCACTGCTTCTGGTTCCTTCCACCTCTACTGCATCCTACATGCTGTTATGGGGCTGATTTTCTCCACATATTTATTAAATGATGCCTCCCACCCTCCTCCCAGCTTAATGATTTTCAATATAATCTACAACCTTATGGCCTGGGCTTCATGGCCCGCCAGTTTGAACTCTCCCAAGCTTTCTGTAATTGTCTAGAACAACTCTCTTTTCTCTGCATTACAGTCAGCGTGGATTCCTCACCGTTTCCAAACACATGGTTTTCTTGTGCTCCTGTGATTTTGTTCTTGCAATGGAATGCCATGCCCTTTCTCCCCACCTATATTCCCACTCTGCTTATTTTGTCTTGCAAAGAGTAGACCATAAATAAATATTTGATGACTGAATGATAATGTAGCTAATAAAAGTGAAATATATATTCAGATAATACTCGTTCTCTTTGGGCATTAAATAGCCAGATATGATTAAAGTCCTGAGGTATAACTGCATTGGTACAAAAGAAGAGTCTTTGATTGCGTCCTAATTTTCAAAATACTGTGCAATACAAACCTGTGTATTTCACATCAATGGTATTTCAGAAAACAAAAATATGGCTCATAATACCTGATCAATGAAAGAATGACTTAACACATACACTGTTGGGATACTAAGAGCTGCCAATGTTACCTTGAGGTAATGAATTCCATGAGGGTTTTGACTTTTCCATCCTGCTCCACTGAGATGTCAACCTCATTGAGGATAGTGGTGTGCAGATGTGAAATGGCAGCACTGTTATTTCCTAAGCTGATACTAGAAGAGGTAGAACTTGAGCTAAGCCCTGAGTCAGTCATAGGGGAGGGCTGGTAATCAGGTATAAAATCGTTAATGCCTGCTGAAAGAGAAAGATTGTCATGAATACCTAAATCATGAAAGAATCTCCCAAAAAACCTACAGAATTAAACTATTGCTCCTTACAGACTCTATGGGACACATGAGGAAATCTGTCAGTGCAAGGTGATGTGAATCAGGGCTCCTGCCGATCCTCATAAACACCAAATTACAACAAGGAAGTTTTGGGGCAAACATTGTTTCACAGCTTGAAAACTTAGCAATTTGGATGTACTGTGCAGTCCTCTGCCGCCATCTGCTGAAGAAATTTGCAAGTGGCAGTTTCCTAATATTTTGGCACATTTTGTCAACATTGCTTGTCAGTCACATTTCTATAATATGAACTGATTTTCAACTTTTTATGGAAAATTTTCTATAATTTTTGATCCATTTTCATTGCAGAAAGACTCATCTATCTGAAATACACATAGTGCGTCAATCATTTTTTAAAGAAACTGTTAAAGGTTATTACTAATGCCCATATTTACAAATTGGTAAGAGAAGCCTTAAAAACAAACAAGCTATGGAATTTTGAATACTGGTGCCTTAATATAAAAAGGCAGTAAACTTCATTCCATTTTTCTTTTAATCATAGTTTTAAAAGGCTAATAAGTTTCCTAATAATTGTTTAACTATAGGATTTTAAATAAATAACAGGGTTTTAACTAACTTTAAAACTGATGAACCCTGTATCTAACACTGTATGATTAGAAAAAAAAAAGGTAATTTTATTTCAATTTTGAAAAAAAAGTTTCTAGATCACCTGTTATTAGCCTGATGGTACTGATGAATGAAAGAAATGTTAGTTATAGGATATAAGAAAATATACCTTAAAAGTAAAAAAAAAAAACATCGACAGTGAAATAAACCATATTAAGTCTCATTAATTTGGACTTCACTACTTCAAAATATATGTTTTTAATGCAGTAAATATAATTATGCGAATAACAAAGTTTAAAATGCTTTACTTTATCAGTTTTCAGATCCTGCAAATAACAGGAATCTAATACAAGCTCCACATCTTTTTTGTAATTCGTCCTCAATAAATTAAGCACTGTTTCATTATGTCTTCAACTTACATATTCCTAAGTTAAATATTGTGTGATAAAGATCGCTCGAGGTAATGCAGACTCAAATATTTTAAATTTAATCCCTTCTTTTATTAGTATATAACTTAAATGGTACCTAAAATCATACAACTACATTTTTAAAATGTTCTCTAGTATTTCAACTTTTATTCAGTTGACTTTCTCTAATGCAGGATTCCAAATTAATAAAGTATAATTCTACTTTCAAATTGTACTTTTAAAGCAAATACCTGTGAAATTATAATCTAAGTGTGCAACTTGTTTGACTGTAAGCACCCTGGGCTCATTAAACTCCTTGTTCCTGAGAAGGACAGAAGCAACAGTTCGGATGTTACTATTGGGTCCCATTACTATTAATAAGTGCAGAAGCAGGCGTTTACAATGTTCATACACCTCAGGGTGGCAGTGGTCAAACCCTAAAAAGGATAGTAGAGAAACATTATCAATAAAGAGAAATAATGAGTATTCTTACTACCAAACTCACATTTTGAAGAAAAGGAGAAATTATATGAAAGATTTCATGGAAGGTGACATATTATATGGTTTTTTATTGCCCTAGAGTTCTTAGATACTTTTACAATAGCCTCCTGTCTTATAGTACTAGGGAGACTCAAGATAAGTTAAATGTGTTTCACGTCTAAAATTTAGTGATCTCTTAAAAATTATTTCTGTTACATAACATAAAAAAAATTCATGGAAATGAATTTTTTTTTTAAGGCAGGTTTTTTTGTGTGCTTAGCACGTAACAGAAAGTACATGATTAACTGAAGGAATGATGTAATACACCAACAATAAGTGTGCACATCAGGAAAACTTATAAGGAGATGGCTATCTGGACTTGCTTCAGGAAGCCAATCCTACAAGCATCAAATGTATTATAGATATGATAGATCCCACATGTTTGCTACAGAAGGCACAATGGAGTTTCAGGTATAATAATGAGGCTATCCAACAACCCAATTCTTTTGGGAAATACTTAGAACCTATCTCAACTTTTCATTCACTCTGAAAGTTTCCAATCCCAGAGGTAAGTTAATTTGACTCTTGCCACAGCCACAGAATTTTTCCTTGGTATAGTATATGTGTGTTTGTGTGTGGGCAGGCAAGGCCATAACACAGGAATAGGAATGGGGGTAACAGACATGTTTGTTTGTGGTTAGAAGAGGGGCCTGAAATAACTCCCCAAGAGACCAGAGGAATCATAGTGAAAGTGTCATGGAAATAACATAAAAATGACAGGAAACAGAAACACGTAAAAACTGTCATAAAACCATACTGCTTTTAAATTATCATAAAAATATAAGATGAAAGAATTAGAACCAAATATTTGTTACCTATAAAAATTGCATGAAGAAGAAGATGGAGGTAGCTTCCCCATTCCACCTTCACACTATGATCAATGATGAGATCAGTCAAAAGGATCACTGCTATGTTACACCTATGACAAATAAGAGTTTCATTAACGTTTTACTAGATCTCAGTAAACCTAGAGAATTTGGTACAAAATTACTCGAAGACTTTAATATCACATTTCATGGAAAAATACAACTTATCAAGGAAAAAGGAGGAAAAACAAATACAGCTGAAGAAAACGTTAACCATTAAGTTAAAGAGATGGAACAGAACATAAGGGCTAAGGGCTCCTTGAACTCAGAAGCCACATTTTCTTCATCTTTCAACCTTGAGACTTAGCACACTGCTTGCCACAGTAGGTGTTCAATACATGTTTGGTGCATTAATACATTTTGAAAGAATGCAGTAATTGCTCTATTGTGATTTTGCTAAGTAGAATTCAATTTAACTCGATGCAAAATAATAGTGCCTACCACAGGAAAGCCGTATTTTTCAGATGTAGTAACTGGGTCCCAGAAAGGTCAAGTAACTATGCCAGACACCCAGAAAAGCAGCAGAATTAGATTTAATAATATTAATTTTATAAAGTTAGAATTCTGAGTTTTTTAGATTTCTTAGAATCTAAACACATTGATCTGTGTTGCAGTATCTCCATAAAGAAGATTGCTTTTATTCTGTGTTGTCAGATAGCACAAAGAAAGCCGACAGTGTTCAGCAGCAACTTGGTGCATATGTAAAAGGAATGACGCTGTAGTCCACCTGTGAAGAGGTAATCCAGGTGATGACGTTTCAGGCACGTAATCCACCAGTGGTGACCAGCAGCCTCCAGCTGGTGGGAAGGGCAGTGGCTCTCCTTGGTTATGCTCCATCACTTTCAGTCGCCAATTAGAATAAAGTGGCATTGAATCACCTATCAAGATAAAATGATCTCATTTTCTTCACCATCTAATTTCTGCCAATATAAGCAAACTCTAGTAAGATCCCAACTATTTATATAGTATTGGAAAGTGATAAAAAAAATTTCCCACTATTTCAACATATGTTTGCTAGGAAAATCTAGGCACAAATATTATCAAATTAAGCAAACCAGGGAGAGGGAGAGAGAGAAAGAGATTAATTTAGGTTCCACCCTGTACGTCAAAGCAAAACTATATTAGCACTTCATCATGATTCCATCAATGATGTCCAAGCCAGGAGATCACATTATTGGTGAAGCTGCCTTGTAACAAAGGGCCTTCTGGTAGGTCCTGAGATAGGGCCAACACAGCTCCATCTTGAAAGGAACTCTGCTCTACCACAGTGGGGCTGCGGGGTGCAATAAAAAATGTCAGGAAATGTGAATTCTGTGTGACGTGGGTAAGTCACTTAACCTCTCTGGACCTCAGTTCCATCATGTGCAAAATGAGGAGATTGGACCAGATCATCTTCAGTGTCCCTTCCCAGTCTGAAAGCCTGTGCTTCTGTGACACCCTACCTTAACATTATAGTGAAACTTGGGTAGATTATTCACTTTGCAATTGTCAAGGGAGAATCTTTTTAGGAAAATGTGAATCCATGCAGAAGGAGCAATCCTGCTAAAAAAATCAGCCTGTTTCCAGTATTTGTTCTACGATGCTTCCTGAGAACCAGTTCTTATGTTCCTTGTGATTTATCTATAGGAAACCTGTGCTTTAAAAAAAATTTCACCCAATTACGTTGCTTCTTAAAATCAAGATGTTTCAGATTATGTTGGAACACCACTAGTGGCAGTTAAATACGCTTTTAAAAAACAATTTACTGAAAATATATATTTATTAACATTAATGTAATTAACAATACACCTCACCCTTATAGTTATATTAAAAACATTTGGAATTTATTACTTTTTTCTTCTTCATAAGATCCTCCAGAGCTGCTACTGTATCGGGATTCTAGTCTGTGATGTTGCCGATTCAAATGACTGTTTAGTCCGCTGTAAATGTCCAGGTGCACATAGCTATGGGAATGATCACTGAAGTTAGTCACAGTTCACGGTGCAATGGTATTTATACTTTATGTTTCACTTTCTATGTTTAAAAAAGGAGGACGGACACCATGGTTCAAGCCTGTAATCCCAGCACTTTGGGAGGCCAAGGCAGGAGGATCACGAGGTCAGGAGATCGAGACCATCCTGGCCAACATGGTGAAACCCCGTCTCTACTAAAATACAAAAAATTAGCCGAGCATGGTGACGTGTGCCTGTGGTCCCAGCTACTCCGGAGGCTGAGGCAGGAGAATTGCTTGAACCTCGGAGGCAGAGGTTGAGCTGAGATTGCACCACTGCACTCTAGTCTGGCAACAGGGCGAGACTCTGTCTCAATAAAAAAAAAAGGACACAGTACACAAAATATTAACAAAAGTTTACTATGACATATATTAATTTCCACCTTATAATCCAAAAGCTTAAACTTTTAATCAATTATTTCTACCTAAAATAATATTCTGGCATATAAAACAGGTGGAGTAAATACCATTTACATAGGTCTAAAACTTTAAGCAATACAAAAAGTGACTTACCATATACCACCTATTCATACATTAGAGCATATTAAAAAATCTAGCAGGCTAGCATCTTTAATGTTGAAACTCTCAATGTGGAAAGTTTCCAGCATGGAAATATATTTTTTTCACTCGAATTTTAACACAGCAACATCCACATTTCAATGAAGAAAATATCATTTATTCTTATGACAACAAGTATCTGTCAAACTGAAAGGCTAATAAAGAACAGAGAAGTACTTACCTCTCTTCAATATTCTCTTTAATGGGCTTATTATCAGGATTGCCATCTGTGGGAGCTACCATTGTGTTGCTACTGGAAGTAGTTCCTGTAATCAAAGACAAAGCAGTGCTCATGAATCTACAAACCTGCTACAACCCAATAAGAACAAAAGATCTCAAATTACAGATATCAAAACTTAACTAAAATGAGAGCAAAGTCATTTTAAAAAAGGAATGTACTCATAATGACCAAAAGGGAAAGGAGATAAGACAAACAAATTTTTGGATGCTAGAATACAAATGGACAATCAGTAATTGTTAAGAAGGCTGAATCCAAAGGTGGCGGTGGGTGAAAACCAAGAAGCTTCCATGTTTATGTTGCTGAACTTCCAAAATCTACTTTCCCCAAATCTACTTTCTTGCCTCTTGCAGCTGGGTGGCTGTCTTTACCCACTTCTAGAAGTCTTTTCTGATGAGAGTAAATCAGAAGATTCCTGAACTAGGGCATGCCATGTACTCCTGAAAGAGGAGGCACCTTACAAAGAACAGGGGCATTAAATGAAAATGTACATGCTAAAATTTGAGACTGCACCCTCCCCCCCACATCCTTCTTACCCCACTGGGCTTCCAGAAAGTTTGAAGACTGTGTATATGTGTGTGTATAAACAATCCAAAGGGGTGTGTGTGTGTGTGTGTGTGTATGTTCACAGACACACCCTCTGCAGGCAAATGACTAGCAAGAGTTTTCTCTAGGGAATCTGATAAATCTAGGAGAAAAGACCTACAGACGTTGGCATCACTGAAATCATGGTACAACAAAGGACACAGTCAACAAGTTCCATATATACTTACAGAACTTACATTTTTTAAATATTCTACTCTTTATGAAAAGACAGATCTAGAATTGGTCGGCTTTTGAGAAAAGTTTTATCAACACAAAACAGCAATGTAGAGAAAATGAGGACTTCTGCTGGGAGAAAACTTTATAACTGTATCAGATACGAAACAACAGTCCAACCATGAAACATTGAATAGGATGCTACTTTAAAAAATTATAATTAAATGAAACTTTGGAATTAAAAACATTCTAGCCAATATGAAAAATTAATAGAAGCATTATTAAACATCTCCTAGAAAATACAACAAAAGGACTAAGTGATGCAAATGGATGGTAAAAAATAAATTATAAAGAGATAATTTAAAATATTTCTAGTTTTACAGATAATGTTGTTATTAGCCTGCTGAAAACACTTAAACTGAGTAACAGAGAGTTTAACAGAAATTTCATCTACAGTAGCCTTTTTACTATTTTGAATTTCATTGGATGTTCTTCTATTAGGAACATAGTTTCTTCATACTCAAAATATTATAATAATTTTAATATATGCACATACATATAAGCATATATATATACTCACTTGATTGGATACAATGTATAATATATACCCAAATAATTATAATGTGAAATTACACAAATAATTTCAACATATGAGCATTTTCTAAATTTAACATGATAATTATACTCATTAAAAAATGCATGTGTTGGTCAGGCGCGGTGGCTCATGCCTGTAGTCCAAGTACTTTGGGAGGCCAAAGGGGGTGGATCATGAGGTCAAGAGACTGAGATCATCCTGGCCAACATGGTGAAACCCCATCTCTACTAAAAATACAAAAATTAGCTGGGCATAGTGGCGCACACCTATAATCCCAGCTACTCGAGAGGCTGAGGCAGGAGAATCGCTTGAACCCGGGAGGTGGAGGGTGCAGTGAGCCGAGATCATGCCACTGCACTGTAGCCTGGTGACAAAGCAAGACTCTGTCTCAAAAAAAAAAAAAAAAAAAAACCTAAAGTGTAATAATAATAAAAAATAAAAAAAATAAAAAAACATTTCGATATCTTGTTCATCATGGATTTTTTCCATTCTAATGTTTTAAAATCATTGCATTAAAATATTATTTATCTTGAAAAAAAAGTATGTGTTATGTAGGGAATATATAAATTTATATTCCATCTCTGAATGAATGTGTAAATATTAATAATACTTACATTGTCAAATTGCTTTCTCATGAGGATTTACAAAGTCTTATCAAATTAATTACCATACACAACTCACATTTGCTTTCATTTTCTCAACAATAACATTTAAAGACACAATAAACTCTTGTTTAACAATTATGTTAAGCTTCTCTTTCAATACTGAGGAAGATTTGTCTTTTTAATAAATTTTATTGTATATATCTGAGATTCATAACATGTTATGGGACACAGAGACCCTAAAATGGTTACCATAGTGAAGCAGATGAAGATGTCTATCATCTCACACAGCAATCAGTTTTAACAAATTTCTCACCTGAGGTGACAGAAGGGATTTTATAGCTGGAAGTGATGCGGTAATATGGGGGATTATCCATGTGAGTGACCCCTGAACTGACAGGATCGGTCAGCTGAAGCTCACTCACCAGCTCTTCTAGCAACTGCATTGTTTTATCTCTACCTAAATAGACAATGACCTTCTTCACCTGTCACAAAAGAAATCGTTCAGAAAAGAAAAAGCAAAGTTTTTATCTCATTAATTTCTCCTGAGACAAATTTTAACAGAGTAAGTTCAACTTTAAGTGGTAGATGAATAAACACAATGTAAATCAAAATTGGCACTGATCAACAATAAGATATTAATCAGCCTTATCAATACTGTCCTCCCTCTGACTCTCAACATTAGATCTAATTAGGATGAACCAAATATGTTTAGTGGTTTAGTGGTTTCCACTTTATGCACTTTCTTTACTTTAAAAAAAACCAAAAAAATGCTTTTCTGTAAAAATTTCTCTTTTAATGGAAACACAGGTAATAACATCCTAAGATTTTCCTCTGATTTTTAGATAGCCAGCCTCCAAACCCAGGGTTTATCTTTTATTCTGCCTTCCCCATTCCCTATAGTCAACCAGAGTGGTCATTAAGAGCAAGGAACTAGAACTAAATTAGAACTCAAACTACATTGCCTGGTTTGGAATGTGGATATACCACTTGCTAACTCTATCATTGGAAAGTTACTCTCAGTTTTCTCATCTGCAAAATGGGGGTAGTAGCCAGGCGCGGTGGCTCACGCTTGTAATGCCAGCACTTTGGGAGGCTGAGGCGGGCGGATCACGAGGTCAGGAGATCGAGACCACGGTGAAACCCCGCCTCTATTAAAAATACAAAAAAAAAATTAGCCGGGCGTGGTGGCGGACGCCTGCAGTCCCAGCTACTCGGAGAGGCTGAGGCAGGAGAATGGCATGAACTCGGGAGGCGGAGCTTGCAGTGAGCCGAGATCGCGCCACTGCACTCCACCCTGGGTGACAGAGCGAGACTCCGTCTCAAAAAAAAAAAAAAAAAAAAAAAAATTGGGGGTAGTAATAGCACCTACTTCATATAGCTGTTAGGAAGATTAAATGAGTTAAGGTTTATAATGCACTTTAAAAATGGCTAGTAACACAGTATAAGTAAGTAGAAAAACTTTTTAGTAGTACATACGTATCTATTTAGTAATGCGTATTACTGAAATAACTTCATAACTGATCAGCCTATCTCTTTTTCTCCCTACTTTAATCCTTACTACTCAAAATGTGATCCTAGCAAGACAGGCATCATCATCTGGAGTTTGCTAGAAATAGAGAATCTCAGGCCCACCCCACCTCCAGAATCAGAATGATTCATATTTTTACAGACATATGAAAAGCCCTGCTTTATATGACCCCTGGATGAATCTTAAAACATGATTTATTATATCCCAACCAAATTCCTTTTTTTTTTTTCTTTGAGACAGAGTCTCGCTCTGTTGCCCAGGCTAGAGTGCAGTGGCACCATTGTGGCTCACTGCCACCTCTGTCTCCCCGGTTCAAGCAATTCTCCCTGCCTCAGCCTCTGAGTAGCTGGGATTATAGGTGCCTGCCGCCACATCCAGCTAATTTTCGTAGTTTTAGTAGAGATGGAGTTTCATCATGTTGGCCAGGCTGGTCTCGAACTCCTGACCTCAGGTGATCCTCCTGCCTTGGCCTCCCAAAGTGCTGGGATACAGGCGTGAGTCACAGCACTAGGCCAAAACCCTTATCATGGTTACCCAGTGATAACCTTCTATGTATGGCTCTTTACTCCAACCAGTGTGCACTACTTGCTAATTCTCTCTATTTTCAGATTCGATCTCCCCTGAGCATGCTGTGTGCATTCCTGCCTCTGTGGGTTCCTTCTGCCTGACTGTGGATCTCCGAGTTGACACTCCCAACCCTAATCCTATCAAGTCTTCAAGCCCCATCCCGCATCTTAACTTTACTCCTTTCTCCATGAAGCTTTTACTGACTTCACAATCAGATCTGGGTTGGAATTCCAGATCTATTAAGGGACAGAGTGAGACCTTGAGGAAATTACCGTTCTCTCTGCCTTGCTTTTTCCTTGGTAAAACTGCAGTGATCTACCAAACTCATAGATTCTGAGAAATAAATAATGTGGATGAAGTGCTTTTACCATGCCTATAATAAGCACCCATAATAAGTGCTTAAAAAATAATAACCAATAAATTATTATTGACATTTAAAAAACGGCTCCTTTTAAATTCCTGGAAAATGGCTATTTCCCAAATTTTCATTTGGCCTCTTAAAAGTATAATCCCATGCTTTTTCTAGTTCCGGCTCTAACTCCCCCATTCATTCATCCAATTAATGGGCACCTTCTATGTGCCAGGCACTACTAAATGGAAATTTAGCGGTGAATCAAACAGACAATAACTACCATTCTTAAGGGGCTTACAATCTACTGGTTGATGCAAAATTAATGAGGTAAATAGGTAAAATATATCATGTGTTTGGTGATGATTAAGTGCCAGAAAGATCAATGAAGAAGGGAAAGGAAATGGAGTGTGCATGTGGAGGTGGTGCATTTGCAGTTTTAGACAGGATGGGCAGCAGAAGTCCCAGTGGGCACCGCCACCTGAAGGAGGACCTGAAAGAGGACCTGAAAGAGGACCTGAAAGAGGTGAGGAGTGAGTAACGTGGCTAACTGGGGAAGAGAAGGCAAGTGAGTGTGAGGGCCCCGAGGAGGGAACGCCTGGTGAGAGAGCTGGAAGCAAAGGGGGCCAGCGCAGCTGAAGGGTGGGAGCACCAGAGAGAATATAGGAGACAGTCAGAAAGGTAACGTGGGGTAACGTTGTCTTGTACCATACACCTACAGTTCTCTAAGCACTTCTCAAAGGCACTACGCCTGTGGTTACACCTTGGCAATGATGCTTTCAGTGACCAAGTGAACTTGCGGAATGCTGAGTAAAGCAAAGCTATCAAGCGGTTTGTTTAAAATATAATCTGTAGAATTTTATTTATTTTTATTTTATTTTTGAGATGGAGTCTCGCTCTGCTGCCGAGGCTGGGGTGCAGTGGCGCAATCTTGGCTCACTGCATCCTCTGCCTCCTGGGCTCAAGCAATTATCCTGCCTCAGCCTCCTGAGTAGCTGGGATTACAGGCATGCGCCACCACACCCGGCTAATTTTTGGATTTTTAGTAGAGATGGGGTTTTACCATGTTGGCCAGGCTGGCCTCGGACTCCTGACCTCAGGTGATCCGCCCGCCTCGGCCTCCCAAAGTGCTGGGATTATAGGCATGAGCCACTGTGCCTGGCCTGTAAGAACTTTTAGATAACATTCTGTAGGACTAGTCTTCCGTGGACCACACTTTTGGGGGATGCTGCCATGGGACAGATATCTGTATCTGCATCTACAAAGACATGTGTGCATGTGTGTCCATTTAACCCTCAGGTTTGATAGTTTCATATCAAATGTGTCCTCTTGACTTGGGCAGAGCTGGATGTTCCTTTCTCCCCTGGAAGGCAAAGATGTTATCTTCTTCGTTTCATATCTCTTACCGTGCTTTCCCTTGCTTCCAGCAGCCTGAAGGACAATCCTACAGGCACTGAGCTCTCACTCACCATCCTGTTCTCATATCTAAATGCCAGCTCTGCCTAGCAGAAATTAGAAACATCCCCAATGTGTGGTTTCAGCTTCAATATCACTTTCTCTCAAGTGTCATCTTGAATCCTTCCAGACAGCTGTGGTTCCTAGGTTTTTTACTCTCAGAACTCTGCAATTTTTTTTATAGCCTTTAGCACATTATACTTTATTAGCTTACAGATTTATTCATTAAATATATCAGATGTAGCTTCAACAAATAAATTCTGTATTACCCATCAGATTGTAATGCCCAGAAGAGCACCTGGCCTGCCATAATGACAGATAACATTTGCTGACTGAATCAGTGAAAAATCCATGTGCTATTTCCTGACTGTCTTCATCCTGGCCCTTGCCTTGCCTCTCCTGGGCAACTGCTGCCCATACTCTGACATCATAAGATACTAGTAAATATATATATATATATATATATATTTTAAAGTTAAATGAACTTGAATACATACGTAAGGCAAGAGGCTTGGTTCGCTATTCACCCCACAAATGCTGATCAAAAAGTGCAAAATTATTTTCAGGTTTTTGGGCCAGCCATCTGCAAGTGTGGTCCACACATTCTCCACCTCCGACCAGGCCAGTTCATCGCCATACTAGATGCAATATGCACAAAAGACACTTCAGTCATGACTGCCTATTATAAAAACCAAACTTGTCATACCATGAAATATTAAAAAACGTTTTGTACAGATAGCTTTAATCGTTTCCACACTTTACAGGAACAATAATTTCTTTCAACAAATCTAAACATAAATATCATTAATCATATATGGTTTTAGTAAAAAAAAATTCATATCTAATTAGTCTTTTTTAAAGAAAGAAATTTGTTTGGTTATCACAGGATTACAGAACCTCTTCACCTGTTTCTAACCACATCTACTCACTCAATAATTCTGTGCAGCAATTTTACATACAAAACTCATTTTACCTTTGCTGTCATATACATCAGATTGTTCAAAACCATTGCAGTGGCTTGTGGAGATCCCCATCCTTCTCCCCGTAACCAGCGCCTACTAGTCACCATAAGTTCTCGGTCTTTTAAGGAATCATCTTCATCTTCATCATGTCGCCTTGCTGTGGGGAGAGGTTTTAAGTCCACCAGCTCGATGTTGTTCATCCATGGTAGCAGGTAGTGCAGCATCACCTGCCGCCCAGCAGGGTGAGCTGTCTGGATTCTCTGGCTTATCTCTGAAATTGAAAACAAGTCAAAGATAACTGATGTAATTTCGGCTTCCTCTGACCCGTAATTAATTCCAACAGATTTCAGAAGCCAGATTTTATTCATTTTACTCATTACACTTAACAATTACAAGTATTGTTTTTCCTTTTAGTGAATTTCACCTCAATGACATCATAAAATTAACAGCTAACATAAATCACATACATTTTATACAAAATACTTTTGGCAGTTAAAATAAATGTTTGTGCACTGTTGGTGGCATTGTAAAATGGTGCATACTTTCTGGGAAACAGTATGATGGTTCCTCAAAAAAATAAAAATAGAACTATCATATGATCCAGCAACCCCACTTCTGAGTATACATTCAAAAGAATTGAAAGCAGAAACTCAAACAAATATTTGTACATCCATGTTCATAACAGCACAATTCACAATAGCCAAGAGGTAGGTGGAAGCAACCTAAATGTCCATTGACAGATGAATGAATAAACCAAATGTATATACATATAGTGGAATATTATGCACTCTTAAAAAAGGTAAAAAAGGAAAGAAATCCTGTCATATGCCACAACAGGGCTGAAGCTGATGACATTATGTTACCTGAAATAAGCTAGTCACAAACAAAAATACTGTATGATTCCACATATACGGAGTACCTAAAGCAGTCAAATCCATAGAAATACAAAGTAGAATTCTGATTACCAGAGCTTGGGGGCAGAGGGAAAAGGAGGATTGTTGTTTAGTGGGTATAGACTTTCAGTTCTACAGGATGAAAAAGTTCTAGAGGTCTACTTCACAACAATGTGAATACACTAAACAATTCTGGAACTGAACTGTATACTTGAAAATGATTAAGATGGCAAATTTTATGCTTTTTTATCCCAATGAACAAAAACATGTAATCAAAAGATAAAAGAACATCGTTATACACAGATTAACTTTAAATTGACCCATTAAGAACCTCACAAATTTTGGTTCTATATAGGGGAGATGCCTATGATGTGCCTGTTACTTTTACATTCAGATCCTTTAATGCTCATGACAAACCTGTGAGGTGGGCGGAGTCAGAGTAATTTGCTGAACAATTACCAAATGGCCAAGATTCAAACCACAAGGACAATTCCAAAGCCCATGAGCCTTTTATACATTGTTTAGTTTCCATAAATCACTATAAACAAGAATCTTCTTTCTCCTTTGCTCCTCTCTTTCCATGCCAGACCCTGTACTTACTTACTCATTAAGAGAAGTGTTTTAGAACTTGGCTCTGGAATTGCACAACCCTGGGTTTGAATCCCACAGATCTACCACATATAGATAGCCTGACCTAGGGCTAACTTATCAACCTCTGATCCTTGCTTTCTTATTCTGTAAAAAGAAAGTAACAAAACTAGCTGCCTCATGAAGTGATTGTGCAAAACCAGTATAATGCCAATGAAGCGCTCAGTCCTGGCATGCAATTATGCTCAACTTTAACCTTCTACAGAGATTCTACCAAGACATCAATTTTATTACTTCTGGTATAAAATAAAAGACATGGAGCTCAGAAAGTAGTTGAATGAAGAGATCCTGACTATGGAAGGAAGACTCTGTCTGTGGGTGTAGGGGTCATGGTGGTGGTTTGACTTCTTGGAGGGAGATGAGATGATAGGAGGTGGGGGCCCGAGATGATACCCTAGTAACACTAACACTTAAGATATGGGGCTGGGTGTGGTGGCTCACGCCTGTAATCCTAGTATTTTCAGAGGCTGGGGTGGGAGGATCCCTTGGGCCAGGAGTTGGAGACCAGACTGGGTAACAGCCAGATCCCCTCTCTCCAAAAAAAAAAAAAGCCAGGTGTGGTGCTCAGCTGCAGTCCCAGCTACTGGGGAGGTTGAGGGAGGATGATGATGGCTTTGTGGGGGGAAGGGAGGGAGAGAGGAAGAGGGAGGGAGGGAGGGATGGAGAGAGGGAGAGAGGGAGAGGGAGAGTGGGGGAGCGGGGAGAGGGAGAGAGAGAGACTCTGTCTCAAAAATAAAAAAAAGAAAAAAAGGGACGGAAGGCAAGAATCTACCGAGAGACAGAAAAGGAATATTCAAGGGTAAAAGAAAAAGCAGGAAATATTAAGTTTTTTGGAAATTAAGCGAGGTCAGAGCTTAAAGAAATATAAGATGGCTAACACCAATTGCTGTGGAAAGTAGCAAACAGACTGAAGACTATTAGCCAGTGACTAGACTGAGCACTTGGAAGGTACCTGGTGAGGCTACAGAAAGGAAATTGACACTAGTGGAGTGCGAAGGCCATCTGTGAAGATCTAAGGCATGCAGGAGGACTGAGAATATGGAATAGTGAGTATATACTCGAGGCAAGGCACAGGGGTGAGGAAGGGGTTAGGAGCAGGTGTGAAGGAGGGAAAGGATGTGAGGAGCAAGAGGCCTCAGAGCTGACAACATTTAAAGACCACCGCATTGAATCTGGAGAAAGAAGCGATCAGGGCCCTCAAATTTTGAAGTGGCAAAGTTTATGTTGATATCTGTATCTGTGCAGTAAAATTCTGAATGAATATTGTGTTTGTCTTGCCTTAGAAACAGTGAAAGTGAAAATGTAGGTTAGCTATGGAATTTGTCAGGTTGAGAGGCTATGTTTTGGTTTAGAATGAACTGTCTTAAGCAAAGGAGTTAAAATTAGCTGATGCTAAGGACAAGAGTGTCTGAAGAGAGAACTGAAGGAAGAATGACAAGGTGGTGGAGGTGTGGGCACGGTCAACACCTGTACCAGCAGACATCCCAGGCGATGATATGACGTTCTGAACAGTTACATGATCTCTGAGACCCAGCTGGACTCCTCTGCTTTCTGTGCAAAAGCCTCTAGCAGCAGCTCAGCAGCCACAAAATCTGTGTTCACGGTGGCCACTATTTTGTGTTGATGACCACTCATACGCATCTTGGAAGGGCTGTCAGGGATGTGGGGGTTGGGAAAAAGGAAGGGGCATTGCTACCAACTACCCGGGCAAACCAAACAGGTCAACTGCTTTCAAGAACTAAATGTTATGAGAATTTAAGTTGTTGTTGTTGCTTTTTTCTCCCGCTCAGGTCAATTAGGGATGGGAAATAAACTATTTCTATTGCTAAAATAGGGTGCTGTGCAAAGATCCCAAGCCAGCTAAGTCCACTATCTCTTGAGCCCAAATGAAAGAAAGGACCCACAGCAGAACTCTGCAATCTCCCAGATCCTAGTGTTGTTGCATGGCCAGTACTTAGACTGGAACAAGATCTTGATGTAGGCGACGAACAACATGTGGGAGACTAGAAAGAGTTTTGCTCGAGGCACTGTACCACTTGCTCCTATGGTTAGGGGTTTCACTCACGGAAAACTGCCTATAACTTTATCCCTGCCTATTTTTATTATTAAACATATGCCAATACACAAAATACAATGTATTCAAGAAGTTCTATGTCTACTAAGAAATACTTTTATGTCACATATGAAAAGTCCTCCCTCTTGTATTTTTTTCTTTTTGATGGAGTAGGGAGCGAAGGCAAGATCAGGTATAAAACCCTATAAGGACGCCGTTGATAGAAAAACCTAAATATTGTGACATCAGAATTAAGAGTTTTATTGAAGAAAAAATATTTCCTATGTAAAGACATGTCTGGTTTTGATTTAACCTGTGATTTAATAAATTTATGATTTTCTAAAAATTGTTTTTGAAGAAATGATTGACAAAGAGAAACTACTAACCAGTTCATTGATCATACCTGAGAATATGGCGAGAGTTAGCTCAGGATACGCCCTTGCTAGTTCCTCGGACAACTGATAATATGAAACAGAATAGAGATGTGGTAGAGGAGACAGCTGGCTGAGTACTCCATCTGTTCTCTGAACCTCCAATTTGTGAGCATAGCGAAACATCTTCGGTTCCAGAATCTATAGGAATGTGATTCCATCAACTTAGGTTAAGATTGTATGGGTTCTCTAAAGTTTAACTATAATTTTATAATTTTTAAAAAAACTCTTCTCCCCAGCTGAGTGGACTGGCTTATGCCTGTAATCTCAACACTTTGGAAGGCAGAGGTGGGAGGATCACTTGAGGCCAGGAGTTCGAGACTAGCCTGGTCAACACAGCAGGACTTCATCTCTACAAAAACATTAAAAAATTAGCCAGATGTGGTGGTGTGTGCCTGTGGTCCCAGCTACTCAGGAGGCTGAGGTTGGAGGATCACTTGAGCTCAGGAAGTAGAGGCTGCAGTGAGCCATGACTGTGCCACTGTACTCTAGCCTGGGTGACAGAGTGAGACCCTATCTCAAAAACAAAATGAAACAAAACAAACAAAAACCCTTTCTCACTAAAAGAATTTACATTCCTGTATTTAATGCCAATGATCCAGGTTAGTAACACAGTCTGAAAATAACTCCAGTAACTTAATATACAATTACTTGAAAAAGATTCACCACTTTTCTCGCACAAAAATATGGTAGTACAATATATGTATAAGTGAAAAAAAAGCCCTTCAAGGAGAACCTTTTGACATTACACTATTTAAAAGAGCTGTACTGCTGAACTTTCCTCTTAATTAACAAAGGCATTAGGGTATAGTTCCTAAGATGGATCTACTGGCATCAGAACCACTTCAGAGCCTTTGGAAAAAGCATCTACTTGAATCCTATTCTTAGCCCTTGGTTAAGATGGAAGAATCTTGCCCTATTACGAATTAGTTAAGTATTGTATACTAATAATATATCCGTGTTTGGTAAGTTAACTTTCTAAGTTATTTCTCGTCAACCTAATAAAGAAAATTTACATGAGAATATGATAAAAAGAGCTAATTATTTTCCACATGGCTCTCCAAAAAAATTTGGACACACATTGTTCTCATCTGCTGAACAGAAATACTTACTTACATGGACACATATTTATAAGTACCTTCATACACATACACACACACGATCATAAATAATCCTTCTACAATACACTTAGGAATAGTTTGCATTATTTATAAATTTAAATATCTATATTATCTTTGTCTTATATTTCTAATAATAATTAGGCCTTGATACCATAACTTCTTTACTATAAATAAAGCTAAATACTATTATCAGTATGCTTTAATAGCAAGACTAAGTTATTGGGCTTCATTAAATCCTGAGTAAAAAAATGTTTAAATTCAAGTTTACAAACCTGTAAAAGTTGCATAGCAACTTCATAGATACTTCTAGAAGAATCAGCTGCTTTAAACAGTATCAGATTTAGAAGCATCACTGTGTCACACTGATAATCCCTAGGAATAAATTTTACATATTAAGTAAAACAATGTTTAGAGGCTTTTGCACCATTTAATAAATATGATATGCAAAGGGCTAGGCTTATAGGCACCTATCTTCTAAGCCTATGAGGGGCCTTGGTTTTTTCAAGGCAATAGGTACAACAACAGATGCATGGTGGTAATTGTTCTTATTTTGGTTAAATTCCATCAGAGCACAGGTGTTCAACCTTTTGGCTTCCCTGGGCCACATTGGAAGAAGAATTGTCTTGTGCCACACATAAAATACACTAAAAACAGCTGATGAACTAAAAAAAAAAAAAATCCATGCATAATTTTTGTAATATCCACCACCACAGTTAAGCAAAAAAGTCCTCATATTCAAGGGGTTAGACACAGCTGCATTTGAGCTTAAGAAAAGAAAATACAGTCAACCCTCTGTGGATCAAAAATATGTGGGAAAGGCCAAGTGCGGCGGGTCATGCCTGAAATCCCAGCACTTTGGGAAGCCCAGGTGAGAGGCCAGGAGTTCAAGACCATCCTGGGCAACATACATAGTGAGACCTTGTCTCTACAAAGAATTTAAAAATTAGCCAGGCATGGTAGTGGGAGCCTACAGTCTTGGCTACTCGGGAGGTTGAGGTGGGAGGATCACTTGAGCCTAGGAGTTTGAGGTTACAGTGAACTATGATCATGCCACTGCACTCCAGCCTGGGTGACAGCGAGACCATGTCTTAAAAAAAAAAAAAGAAGTATATGGGAGGATGTGCATAGAGTAAATACAAATACTACAGCATTTTATATAGAAGGCTAGAACATCCATGGATTTTCAGATCTGAGAGGGGTCCTGGAACCAATCCCCCACAGATACTGAAGGACAACTAAACTGGTGTCTTCTTATTTTTGAATTCAAAAGAAAAACTTTTCTTTAAGAAAACAAAACAGAACAAAACAAAACAAAAACCTGTATCTAAAGTACCTGTTCTGGAAAACATTAGCAATGGCTTTAAAGCAGCCGGCTGCCACCCTCCCGGAGCCCGTGTAGCAGCGGTCCACAGCCCAGTACATTAGGTTGCTCTGATCAGGGTTCAGCTCCAGTAACAACGTAATTGCTTCACAGCCCAGCTGGTGAACCTAGGTAAAGGTTGCGAAATTGCCCAAGAGAGAGAACGTTATATATTTTTTGTCTATTTCCCTACAGTTCTTACTAAAGTAATATAGTGCATATATTCATTGTAATTAATAGAAAAATTCCATCTCCTTTTGTTCACCTCTCTCTCATTTTATTCAGCCGCAGAAAAAACCACACAGATGAATTGAATTTGGCCTCTCGCTTTTTACACGAGCCTCTCTAGTATGATTCTGTCTTCCAACAGAGCCCTGAAGGCAGTTAATGAATATGAATAGTGATTAAGTGCTTTCAGAAAAATGAGTAATTAACCTCTCCAATTATTTTTATCAAGCTTTTATTCTTGTTTTTGATAACCCAATGGAAAAATTGTTCTGAGGGGAAAAAAATGTAAGTCCTATTTTAAATTGTGAAGTCTGTATATGTACAATATGAAAGTAAGGAAGGCAGAGTGTGGAGGGCAAGGAAGAATGATTAAATGGAAAGTGGTTAAAAAAAGTGAAATGAAACATAGCAAATAACATATTTTTCCCATGCAGCTCAATATGTTCTATGCTAGTATTTTATTTATTGACTTAGAACCCTGTTGAGAGACACACACCACTGTATTAATCCTATAATATTAAAAGGGAAATGAAAATTATTCAAATTAACGATACGTAAGAATCGGAACGTTTTTACATTATGAGATCCTATTTAACTTTATATCATATGCTTTGTGCATATGATCCTGACCTATCTTATTTTTTAAAAAGACTTGTTTTTAGTGCAACATACATTGACGGCAAATAATACAATGACAACTTTATTATGAACCTTTAAGGAAATTGTCATAATTACCTTTTTGTCCAGAGAATCCAAAATGTTATCCAACCATTTGTACAAATAGCCATCTGATGAAAGTCCTACATTATCTGCAACAGGGCCACAACATAGTACAGCAGACATAGCCTTCAAATAATAATATTAGAATTACATTTAACAAATTTAAGAGGTTAAATGTTGGTTGCTTAATGAGAAGAGGCAAAATACTTATCTAGTCACAATACTTTAATCTTTTTCTTTACAAATTATTCTTTAAAACTGAGAAATTTATTATGAGTAAGTAAATATGATACACCAAATTAGACATGGAGTTTGAACAGTACTGGAAGGGAAGATAAAAAGACCAAGAAAAAGTAATTAAGTGAGGGGAAAAAAGGCATTTCTTTCAAGTAATCCTAAGTTCTTTAAGATAATGGTGATCAAATTTGAGTAGATTCTGGACTGTTTTTCATTGAATTTTATGTATTTAAATATAACTCATGGTATAACTTTTGAATACGGCAGAAAAACATATTCTAATACTCTCAGATCCTCTTTTTAATACTAGTGACTGAGAGACATAAACATATTTAACTCAGCTCTTAAGAAAAAAGAAATCAGGTTTCTAAGTAAATACCTTTAATGCACAGTATTGATGTCTATTAATTTGCATATTTCTATCACTATATCTGTCCAAGGGCGTAAACATGATGCTAAAAGGACCTGCCCAGTGACTGAACAGCATAAATAGACTGTGACGAAGGCTCTGTTGAGGAAAAATACTTCTTCTCTGGTGCACTGCGAATAAAAAAGATAGAAAACATTTATTTCCATTTCTTTCTGTTTTAACTTTTGTACCAACATGTTATTGAATGTGTAATAGTGTAAAAAAGAAAGCAAAAGTTTTCATTTTAAACTATCAAAAAACTCCACAGTAGCAGGGATCATTTATATATATGCAAATCACAGAAACAAAGTTGCAGTCTGTGTCACTCTGTGCCAGCATTACATGACATAGAGCATCTCTGCAAGCACAAATTCCATGGCAGGCTCAATGGCACATGAAGGCTGGCACAGAGGTGGTGCCAGGAGTCCATTTCTCCCTGGGCTATCACTGGCTATATGGTGAGATTGGCCAAGATTTTAACACAGACGCACCTCTGTATCTTGGTTCACTGGTAAGTAAGGGCTTTGGATGAGATATGTGTTTTCAAACTTTGTATTTTTTTTTTTTTTTTTTTTTTTTTTAGCAGGAAAGCTGCCTTTTCCTGCTAAAGGAAGCTTACATGTAATCTCAATATATAAAACAGATAAAAACGGAGTTGAGGCCTAGTGTCCAAACACACTCTGCTGTTTTCTGCTGATGGCACCAGAGAACATCAGGGCTTTGAGAAACAGCAAAGTTTGAAAACCACTGGTTTAAATGATCTCCAAGGATTTCTTTCCCCCGTTTTGAAATTCTGCTATATAATTTCTCTATATCGATCCTTCTTGAAGAAACTCAGCAGTATCACAATAAACCAATGTGGAAGTTGTAAAAAAGTGTTTAATAATAGACTAAACCACATCTTTATATTAGTGAGCTTCAGATCAGAAAATTTTGAAAAAAATATGCTCTTTTCCTTTGACAGTGTCATTTTCCTTTCAAAGATGAAAACAAGGCTCCTACAGTTGAAATTGGCATATGTAATTAAGTGCTTAATGACTCTGTTGTAAAATACAACCCATGTTCTTTAGGCATCCACTGTCTGTATATACTATTCAAAGTAACAATGTGACTTTAATTTTTCAAAGAGAAAAGAAACATTTATACTGTATGCCAAAGGCTAGTCACATTACTTCTTACAGTTGTAAAGAATTTAACTTTTAAAAATGTAATTGTGTATATTAATCTTCCTGGTATCTAAACCAGTATCTGTCAATATAAAACCTACTCAGTAATTGGAACATATCTGGTAAATCAGTAACACAGTATCCTTCTTACATTTTGTATTTATGGCCTATACTCTTTTCCCATTATTCAAAAGTATCTTCTTAATTTTATTCTCAATTATCATTTGAAACACTGCACTCTGCTTATTGCATCTAAAACAAGGCTGTCTAAAGAGTTTATTCTATTGATTTCTCCAGGTTTTTGTGTCAGTATCCTGATTATTATTGAAATTCTATGCTGGGTTGCTTTTTTATTTCAAATCAGTGGCAATAATTCAAAGGGAAAACAAAGTCCAGCCATCCAGGTTATGCTGACATATTTTTCCAGTGTGTTCATACGTTACTTTATCAACTTAGATTATTAAACCTCAAGGAAAGAAAAAATACTTAATACTCAATAATGCTTTAAGAAACTGAAAATAATACCTGGAACATTCTGAATAATATTCGCCACTAAGGCACTAAAATGGCATCGTATATCCTTCAGTGTGTCAGAGTCTTTTTCATTTTCTGCTTCCAGGAGTTGTCTAGTTAAATCTACATACTCCAATAAAGTGTTGTTGAGAAAATGTGTTTCATTATCAAGGCCACCACTTGCACTGAAAATATTGAAGAAAACAAAAGATGAAGCAAATGCGACTTTATAATTTAAATAAAAAATTCTTAATACTCAAAATCAGAGTAATATGTGTTAATTTTGCATGCTCATGGCAGCATACAACTTAATATATGAAAATTAAATGAATATGATTTTGCTTACTTTAATATGAAAATAGATGGTGCTTCTTAATCTAGGAACTGCTACTGCAATTTATATTATTCAACTCCATATCTAACTTAAATCAACTCAGTGCTAAATGTTGTTTCCTCTCTGTGAAACACACAGATTTCTAAATAAAGAGACAGGAGGCATATGAAATGGGGAGGATCAGTTTAGAAAAGTAGAAGGAGAAAAGACTAGTTCTATTTATTCACAGCTGCCATGTCTATTCACATTGTGCCTTCAGCATAATCAAATATCTATTAGTCACTTATTCTCAGTAAGATTCTGGGATAGGTATTATCAGGGATGCAAAAATCTAAGAGAATTCTGGTAAGAATAGGGTAGAGTACTGTGTTTTAAACCTCTTTCTATACCTATGAAATTGCCTTTAAGAATATCTGCAACGCGCTGGGCCTGGTGGCTCACACCTATAATGCCAGCACTTTGGGAAGCCAAGGTGGGTGGATCACTGAGTCCAAGAGATTGACACCAGCCTGTGCAACATGGTGAAACCCTGTCTCTACAAAAAATACAAAAATTTGCCAGGCATGGTGGTGCACGCCTGTAGTCCCAGCTACTCGGGAGGCTAAAGTGGGAGGATTGTTTGAGCCTGAGAGACCTGTGATCTAGTCACTGCATTCCTGCCTTGGTGACAGAGCAAGAGCCTGTCTCAAGGAAGAAAGATGTATCTGCAATGAGGTTTTCTTTGAGGCAAGGGATCTATGTCTGTGCCTGGAAACCACTGACTGACTGATAGGGGAGTATTTGGTTAGAGTCAGAAGTCCTGGATTCCTGTCTTGTTTCACCAATCATTAAGCATATATCCAGTATCTACCTCAGTGTTTTAGTAAGGATGTAAATGAACTGCTATATATGAAAAGGCGTAGTAAACAATAAGTGCTATATAAATGATTAGCTATTACATATGCATTTATTTAGGTCAGCTTTTTCTTATTATGTTTGAAAAGTACTTCTAATACATATTATTTTAAAGGTAATTTTTTTTAACTAGTTATGAGTAACTTCAGAATAAATACCCTAAACCCATGAAAACAAGAGTTAAGAGTTGCAATGATACTACAGTATATTAACTATATCAGTCTACAACAATAAATACGTATTGAATGAATCAATATATGACCTTTATTCCTTAAATAAGTGTTTCTCAGGTGTTTTTCAAATTTTTTCCTTTATTCTTTAAATGAGTGTTTTTCAAGCTCTGGATTATGACCTATTAGTGGATAGGAAACTGATTTAGTGGACTACAACCTGTACCAGAATAAAATCTTCAATAATCTAACAAATATTCATTATCTCCTATGTGTCAGGCACATGAAATCCACTAGGTGAACAAAACAAAGCTCCCTGTCTTCTTGGCATTCAGCATTCATTTTTTTCCTTAGCCATGGAAATTTAAAAATCCAGAATAGCAATAACTTTCTGTTAATAACTCTTTTAAAAATACTTCAAAACAAAATACACAACTGGGTTCAAAAATCAATATTGCTTAATAGTCATATAGTTTTTGGTAATTTTAAATAGAGAAATATTTTGCGGTCCCCAAAATAGAACCATTCAAAGATTGTTCTACTAATGCTACAATTAAAGCAACCAAAAAAGATTCAGATGTGTACCAGGTTGTTAATTTTTTGCATCAAGCCCGCAAGTTTCAATTTTACTTTTCCTAACTTTAACTCTTATTTTTTGTGGAGGAAAGAAAAGAGAATAGTATTTCTTTTTTGAGACGGAGTTTCGCTCTTCCCACCCAGGCTGGAGTGCAATGGCACTATCTTGGCTCACAGCAACCTCCACCTCCTGGGTTCGAGCGGTTCTCCTGCCTCAGCCTCCTGAGTAGCTGAGACTACAGGCACGCATCACCATGCCCAGCTAATTTTTGTAATTTTGGTAGAGACGGGGTTTCGCCATGTTGGCCAGGATAGTCTTGAACTCCTGACCTCAGGTGATCCACCCTCCTCGGCCTCCCAAAGTGCTGGGATTACGGGTGTGAGCCACTGCACCGGCCAATATTTCTTTTTTTTATTTGCTTTTTATTAGGAAAGAAAAGTAAATCAATGGTTTAAATACTCTGATTAAAAATCTATTTTGAAAGTATTTGTCAAAAGCATTCAATGCTATATATGAAAGGTGTTAGGTAAAATAAATAATTGGGAGAAATGCTAAAGGAATAATGCTGTGCAGTTATCATAGTTACTATACTTGTTGGATTATTAATACTTCTTTTTTTCCTTTTTGTTTCAAGACAGAGTCTCGCTCTTTTCCCAGGCTGCAGTGCAGTGGCATGGTCAAGGCTCACTGCAACCTCAATGTCCTGGGCTCAGGTGATCCTTCCACCTCAGCCTTCCAGGTAGCTGGGACTACTGGTGTCTGCCACTATTCCTGGCTGATTGTTTGCATTTTTTATAGAGACGGGATTTTGCTATGTTGCCTAAGCTGGTCTCCAACCCCTGGGCTCAAGTGATCCACCCATCTCAGCCTCCCAAAATGCTGGGATTACAGGCGTGAGCCACTGCATCTGGTCCATTTTTTTTTCCTTAAGATATCTTTTCAGTGACCTTTTTTGGATATGGTCAGATCTATTATTTCTCTCCTTCAATGGTCAGGTAACACCATTATCCTCCTAAGGAAATAGTTACTTTTCAACATTCAGCTGATGGAATTTTCCTCAAGGGGCTGGGCTTAGTGTGAAGATGCCTTTACTGCGGCAGTATCTCCAGGTTTCATGGTTTCATCTTTGAATGGTGGAAAACAGTTATGAATTATAGTTGTAGATCTCATAATTTTTCCTGGCAGGATAGATAACAAGTTCATTCGAATAAATTTGTAAGCCTTACAATGTTTAGCCTGTGAATATATTATTTTTTCAAGCTTAGAAGAAAAACATCTTTAAAATGAGGTAAGAAACAGGAAAACCTGTGAAGAAAAAGCTACCACTGTCCACTTGCCAAGATAACTAGGTTCCAGCAAATATCAAAATCATAGGAACATCATATCCATTTTTTGCCAGAAGCAATCCAATTCTGGTGGTAGATTTTTCAATACATTTTTAGCTATTGGTCAGTGTATCGAATGCATATTTATTTGTTAAATAATTTTCATAGTGATACATACAGGTTTTCTTGTTGCAGTGGTGCTTTTCTGTTTTTATACATTTCATGAGTGAAAAGAGATTACGTTCTCTAGGATCATTCCAATGTTTTAACAATCTGAATCCAATACTGACCTGTGACTAATGACACCAGCATCTGCCAGCAGTTCAAATATTCGTACCAGTTGTACTCGTAAAATGTCTCGACGCCTGCGCCGTTTCATATTCTGTTCCAAAGATACAAACATATTAATTAAAATCTTGCTGGTGTAACTTGGAAAGAATGATGTGACTGTCTCAGAGAGAGGTTCTGGGCTCACTGAAGTTATTTTGCTTGTACATTGTAGACTGTGGGTACTCTGGTAGCTGCTGCCTCAAAGAGGTATGGGTGAACAGTTTGAAATGAATGAGTCAAATAAAGTCACATGACATCTTACATAGTGACAACCCCTGTGTGTCAGGGGAACTAAAATACTACATTTTTAGGTTATTTGCTAATCAGACAGCTTTGGAATTGAAGCAATGAGTAAACTGTTATCATGGAATAATAAGGAATCCCTAATATCCTCCCAAAAATACGACAGAAGTATAGGGAAAACAATCCTTAAAAGGACTTAAGATTTTGCTCATGGCAGTTTTCTACATAACAATTAATTTTGGCACAAAAAATATAAGCAAATACAAGAAAAACTCCTTTACTCATTATGATATAAATAAGTATGTTTGTATTACTAGGTCCAAAGAACTAGAATAATGCCTAGAATAATAGCTGTAACATTTCAACTTGATTCTGTTTCTAGCAGAAAGTCATGTAAGAGATACCGATCACCTATATCACCTTCTACTATAGCTCATTATTTCATTTGTGATGTAATTTTCATATTACAGAGCAATTAATTTACTAGTCTTTCACTTTCTTGTCCATGACCCAATTTTTCTGCCTTCCAGCTGCATGATAATTTACTAATGACTAATCAATTACATCTACTTTTCTCTCGGCTCTTTCTAAAGTTGACAGCAATTCATCTGAAACAGGATGATTTCTTATCAGTCTTTGAAGATTTCTGCAACTGGTTTTTGCAGTTTGGTTGGCCTGTTTTCATTTTGTCTTCACAGAAACAGTGTGAGTCTAAAGCTCTCCAACTATAACTCACATTCAAGGCACATCACTGCATGTGTTTAATAGCATTCCTTCTGAAATTCAGAAGAATACTGCTATTTTGTTTTGTTTCAATCTCACGTTTCTCTAACAAGTCATCCAGCACTGTAAGCAAACTGATCATTCTGAAACAAAAATCAAATCAGTGACAAAATAGGAATACTATCATGACCCTACAGTGCTGAATTAAAGGAGAGTGAGGAATTGCAGATGATGTTTCAAAGTCCCTAAACTGCAGGGATTATCACCATCTCCCTCTCCTGCTTAAATTCCTCAGGGCATCCCCAACATTAACAGCACTGATTCCCAAACAATGTTCTACAGCAGACTCATCTAAGATGCTTTACAAAAACAGACTTGTGGACCCTATTCCAGGGATTCTCATTCAATAGGCCCAGGAGTCTAAAATTTTTAGCAAGCTCCCCAGGTAATTCTCAGATGCCACAGGCATAGGAACTACTGGTCTACTGGTTAATGCTAAAGCTAGTAGTTTTTCATGAGATATTTCTCATCTTGCTATCCAGCCTAATATTCAATCACTTCCCCCATAATATAATTATACAGAAAAATTTGCAATTTCAAAATTCTTTGTAAAGTTTGCAAATGCTGTTCTTTGCCTAGAATACCTTTCCCTTGTTTGTCCACTGGGGAACGTGCTTCAAAATTCATCTCAAATATCAGCACTTCATCTATAATGCCTTCCTTATTCTGCAACCAGAGTCCCAGGCTTTCTTCCCCGTAGTTCTTAGAATCCCTTCTCTATGATTTTATTTGAGTGCGTAATAAATTGTTAGAATTAAGGTTTTCATAACCATCTGTCCCACTGGACCTATAGTTTCTGAAAGTTGCTCAGAACCTGTAGATTTGGGAATCTAGCCTCAGTCTTGTGAAACTACAGCCCATGGGCCAAATCTGGCCCACTGCTACCTGTCGCTGCAAATTTTTTACTGTTTTACTGGCAAACAGCCACACTCCTTTTTTTATGTAGTCTACGAACGCTTTCATGCTACAAAGGCAGGGCTGGGTAGAGACAGTATGGCCTGTAAAGCCGAAAATATTTACCATCCGGTCCTTTGCAGAAAAAGTTTGCCAACTCCAATCTAGACCCTATTTTCTGCCCTCACTTAAGTTAAAGCAATTTTTCATCCATTTTACATAATGGGTTTCTGCATAAGATCTTCTGGGGGGAGGGGAAGTGTCTGCATCTTAAAAAGAAGAATACACTAGATCGTCTTCTTAATTTCTAACTTTTGATATAACATGTAAATATGGCAGAAAAATGAATGTTCACTAATACAAGGCTGCAGAACACAGCTCACCTCTGGCCTTCTTTCGAGTGCTTCTTTAATTATGGGATGTAATTCCTCTATTAGTTCCCTGGAAGAAAAATGGTACATATTCTATTAATAGCTACACAGATATAATCTGACACATGTAAATATGTAAAAACATGATGTAAACTGACAAGTGTTAATTCAAATCCTACTGTTTTAAACACAATGTCTATTGTTTTATTTTGTTTATAAAATAACACATTATATTATAGACTATTTGGAAACCAGAAAAAAAATGGTATAGGCCCCTTATTTTAATTTATAGAGGGAATACTACCAACATTTTTATTCAATCAGTTTGCAATCCACATACGTTTTACTTAGTTGAAACTGTTTTATATAAAATGGTATCCTTTTTTATTTTTTGAGATGGAGTTTTGCTCTTGTTGTCCAGGCTGGAGTGCAATGGTGTGATCTCGGCTCACTGCAACTTAGGCCTCCCAGATTCAAGTGATTCTCCTGCCTCAGCCTCCTGAGTAGCTGGGATTACAGGCATGCACCACTATGCCTGGCTAATTTTTTGTATTTTTAGTAGAAATGGGGTTTCTCCATGTTGGTCAGGCTGGTCTCAAACTCCCGACCTCAGGCAATTTGCCTGCCTCAGCCTCCCAAAGTGCTGGGATTACAGGTGTGAGCCACCGCGCCCAGCCTATTTTTCTTTTCTTATGCTAACATAGTTAATTTTATATGCCAATAATTAGTTCATGATATTCGAACATAGGGTGGGGTACCATAATTTTCCTAGACATTTTCATTTATTAATGAATCATTTTATTTTATCTAATTTTCTCTTACTAAAAATATTGCCTCTGTGAACAACTTTGTACATTTTTCACTGTTTTCATTTCTATCTCCTTAGGATTAATTTTACAAATTAAATTAATGGGTCAAAGGGTATGAACTTAGTAAAAATGATAAATTTCTCTTTATTTATATTTTGATTTTAAATTGAAAATGTGCTTATTTTAAGATTGGGAAAATCTGAAAAAACACAAGAAGAAAAAAATCATCCACAATTTAATTATGTATCAAAAACTGCTGACCTTTAAAAGTGCCTCTGAATTGTTTCTAATTATGAGAATTTAATTATTTTAAGTTGAGATCACTTTTACATCCTATTTTTTTCAATTAGCAGAAGTGTCTTGATCTGTCATAAAATCTTTTTCCAAAACTTCATATATAAGAAATGCTATCCCATACCTATAGATATATTAACAATTTATTAACCTATTCTTTTTTACTTATTTTTATTTAAATGTTCCTCTCTATGGAAATCTGTAGCAAAAGGCAAAAGATTTATACAATCTGAAGCGAAACCAGAGTATTAACCTATTCCGTGGTTGTACAGGTTATCTTGGAGACAAAACATCAGATACCATTCTCATATTAATCGAGGAAATTCTCAAAAGAATAAATTCTGTGCCCAAGAGACAACAAGGCAGAACTTCAGGCAAAACTGAAGAATTTGCTTCATTAATATAAAAAAAATCACAAATGATATCAAACATCTATGTAAATACTTTTTGAAAGATACCCTAATTCTCTTGGATAAGAAGGGGGAAAACTGGAGTTTTAACTACTAGACCAAGATTACACATTAAAAGAATGACTACATAAATAAATACAGTAGGAAAATATTAAATATTTATATGGCATTTCATTATTTCTAGAACATACAGGTAAGTTTTAATCTGCTCAATCAAAATGAGGAAATAAAACTTCCAATAAATGTTAATGTTTGGATTTTAATGTTAATCCATGTTAAATATTACATGGCTAGTTAATTGGTGAAAGTCAGGCCTGGTATGTGACCATCCCAATAAGCACTCTGCTTGACCCTACCACACCTTCTAAGGACCCTACCACACCTTCTAAGTAGCACATTTATTCTTTTAGGACATAGAAAAAGATGTATGAACATAGTTACCTAAAAGCTCCTGGGTTGGTCCTGCCAAGACCTAGAACAAGGGATTCTGTGATTTCCATGCTCTCAGAGCGCATCATTGGAACTATGTGCTTAAACAAGGATGAAGGGGATGGGATGCCAATAATCTGGAAAAAAAATATTGTATTTATAACAGCCACTAATGATACTATGTCCAATTAGATAATCTGAGATTTCAGGAGTCTTAGGTCAAGGATAAATGGACAGGTGAAACTTTACTATGAATGATACCTCAAATTTCACCTGTGGTGTACATAACTTAAAAGGTTAAATAACTTGTCCAATGGCTTAATGCAAGTTCATTAACAGAACTTGGGGCTCCTAATTTCTTACAGACACTCATGATCATATAATAGGCTGACTCCCTTCATCAGATACTCTGTACCTTTGGATCCATGAACATGAAGAAAACAAAATGACTTCTAAAATAGTCATCAGTGTTAAAGTCATACACACTGGTCTTAACTTTTGTCATTTTCATGAAAACTAAACCACTGTTCTTATCAAGTACCCTTTAGATCACTACATGATTTAAGGAAATTCTAGAAAGGCATTTAATTATTTAAATGATTCCTTTTGGGTTCTGAGAAGTGTGAGAACTATAAAAACTGGAATATGGGAAAACAGGTATGACAATTTCTTTAAAAATATTGAGTATGATAAACTGAATGAGCATGGGTCTTTCTTTCCAATGGAAACCTATGTACATATTATTGATTCCAACTAGGAATCCATAAAAACAATGATGGGCTTTCTTGAGGTATTTTCCTTTTTGCAAGTAAGTAATACACTTTCAACTGAGTTACTTTATTGTCCATAAAGAGAAATTTTAAAATCTTAATTTTATGGGGCCATTCAGATTTCATACATCCGACAGTGGATCTGAGAAACTTACTTTAGAATCAATGCTATAGCCGCTATCTGGGGTAGACGCCAGCGTCTCAGGAGGAGAACATCTCACAGAACCTGCAGATGTGGAAGATGACGATGTTGCTGCACTGCAGCAAAGGATCAGATAGTTTCGCCACAGGCCGATGTATGAGTCACTGCTTGTGGTGGTATTTACTTTCTTAGCATTGATGGGGCTACTAAGGAAAAAAAAAGAAAAATAGGCAGATATGAATAACGCAACACGTTTTTAAAAGTTTATTTTAACTAATGCTAAATTTCTTTCTTTTTTTTTTTTTTTAGACAGAGTGTCACTCTGTCACCCAGGCCGGAGTGCAAGTGGCACAATCTTGGCTCACTGCAACCTCCACCTCTCAGGCTCAAGTGATCCTCCCTCTCAGCCTCCAGAGTAGCTAGGACTACAGGTGTGTGCCATCATGCCCAACAAATGTTTTGTATTTTTGGTAGAGATGAGGTTTCGACATGTTGCCCAGGATGGTCTCTAACTCCTGAGCTCAGATGATCTACCTGTCTCGGCCTTCCAAAGTGCTGGGATTACAGGGGTGAGCCACCATGCCTGGCCTAATGCTAATTAGAGAGATGGTTAGCATAAGGTTTTTATTACTAGTACTGTTTTTGTGGACTGATATCAATGAACAAAGTACTGGATTAAAAATTAAAATGTTACCAGATCATTTTAACATTATTATTTCTGTGATAAAAGTTAATATTTTATTGGGCCATATTTTATAACTTACTATGCATACTCAATGTAGACAGAAAATAAAATCAAAATCACCTTTAATCCCACATGAAAATAAACACTGCATATTCTATATATCTTTAATTCATATGCATGAACCATAAGTGCATGAATACATCTCTTTTAATTTATACAAATTAAATGTTTATTTTATTTTGTATCTACTTTTTAGACTTATGTATTTTTCACCTATGTAAATTAATATACTTCTGTGACATTATTTTGATTAACTGTATGCTATATCAATATAAAGTATCATATTTTATATAACCAAAGTTTTGTTGTTGGACATTTTAGCTAATAGGAATTTTTCCCTATTATACACAATACTATACATTTGAATATATGGTTAATTATTTTCTTAGGTAATTCTTGAAAATGAAGTCACAGAGTCAAAGAAGATACATATTTTCAAGGCTTCTGCCAAATTTCTGTCTTGAAAGATTACATCAATAAAATATTTTGAAACAATTCCATAAATCTTTCCAAATACCGAAATTATGTTAGAATTAAGAACTGAGAGCAAAACGAGAGGAAAAATACAAATATATAATCCTTGCCTTCAACAAGTTTTGTAATATGTTAAGGTAAGTAATGCAAACACACCACTTCGTTAATTCAGCGAGAGTATCACAGAACAATGTCCTAGTATGTTAGAAAATGATCTAAGCGCTGGTAACATATCAGTTAAAAAAAACTGTCAAAAAAATCACTGCCCTCATGCGGGCCATGGGAGACGTACAATAAAGAAATAAATAAAACAATGTCAGATGGTGCTAAGCTTGATGAAGAAAAATAGAGCAAAAAGGGGAGATAAAGAATGCTGGTAGGATATGGGGTTATAATTTAAAATATGGTAATTAGGTAAGGCTACTTAAGGTCATAAATGGTATACAAGGTGGCAAATGTCAATCTTTATTTAAAAAGTAACATCCAGACCAGGTGTGGTGGCTCACAGCTGTAATACCAGAACTTTGGGAGGCTGAAGTGGGAGGACTGCTTGAGCCCAGAAGTTCAAGATTGCAATGAGCTATGATTGCACCTCTGCATTCCAGCCTAAGTGACAGAGCGAGACCCTGCCTCTTTAAAAAAAAAAAACAAGAAAAACAAAACACAAAACAAAAAAGAAATCCAATACATAATACCTGAGAACATATATATACAATTAGCATGTATATGTAGAAATACCAAATATATACATATATATATATTCATATCCAAAAGTAAGAAGGACTACTCTGGGTAGGAGGTTTAAGAGATTTTCAAAAATAAGATTGAATTTGAACTATATTAGACATGGATATGCAAAAATTAAAAAGAAAAGGTATCCTACACTCATGTGAACCAAAGGTCACAAAATGGAAACTATCAACCACACTTAATGAACTCTGAGGGGATAATTTGGTTCCAACATTGAAAGTATTGATAGAAAGTAAGAAAAAAGGTACAGAGTGAAGTCAGGTTTGAAGAGCCTTTAATGTAGGCCTCAAGTGATAGGTCAACCCAGATGCTGGGTTGGCATGGGCAAGTTATATGCTGAGAGGACTCATTCCATCGAATGTGATCAATGGTGTACTCTGTAAGGAGAAATCAGGAACCCAAACCCAGATTCAAAAATTCTCTTCTGTATTTAAGAGCAAAAAAAAAAACCTAACTGAAATTTATAATGACCTTGGTCAACTCTCCATTTCATCATCAGTTACTTCAAATCTTTACCAACATCCTCAAATCTTCTACTCAGTGTGTTATTACCACTCCCCACCAGAAGGTGGCCTTCCTTATACTGTCATCAGGAAAAGTAAGGCCACTGAGCTGAGTTTCGCTCTGCTTCTCACCCTTTATCTACAAACTTCTGTATCTACATTCATACTCATCCTTAGATTCTTTCCTAATTTTTTCCCTTAACACAGATTCGATGGACACAACTATGTACCAAGTACAGTGTTATTAAGTAAATTAATAGTTAAAATTTGGTGAGACTGTATTACATGAAAAGGATGAAGAAGTTATGAGACTACGTCCATGACAACATTCTTCTCCCTCCTTAAGACACCAATGCATTATCACATATTATTTATGGGCCTTCCAATCTGTAATACTTTTGTATTTTTCAAATAAATACATATGAAAGCTGATAGTCTATACATTTTTAAATTTACACTAGGAAAATAACTTACTTTATATCGACCTGAGGGGACAACAACTGAAGTCTTGTGTATGCAAACATCCAAGCATAGCTCACAGCTGTAGAGCAGTGTTTAGGAAGATTTTCTTGCTTTAAAAAACTGGAGAGACTTATAATCCACGGGTCTTGGCCTTGGGTCACATGTGCAAATATCCATATGTGTGATGGACTAATCACATCAAACTGGTGGCTAATAGGAGAAGAGTTCCATTCTGCTAATGTTTGTAAATCTATCGAGCTAGGGCAATAGAGCAAAGTAGTCTATATGGAGAGGAAAAAATTGATTATTACACATTTCAATAACTTTGAAATTTTACCATATAAATTGCTTTAAACTGGAAGTGGTGTATTAGTAGTTTCTAAAACAAGATAATATAAAGTCCATGGTAGGTTGAAGGGAGTAGAAAATTCCTGAAACTGCATGTAAAGTTTGTGTATGTGCATACATTGTCTTTTTTTTGGAGAGGGATTCCACTGTTTTCATTATTCTCAAGAGGACTATAAACTAAAGAAGTTCAGGACCACTATTTAAGTAATTCTTAAATAAATATCCAAATTTCTTGGTATACTGCCAGAGAACTAAAGAGTGAACCATTAACTTTCGTGTTGACCTGTATCTACGTATGTGTGGAACAGACTCAAAAATGAGCTCTTCTCCAGAGGTATATATTCTTAAATACTTGTTCAATATTTGAACTCTTATACTGAAGAGATAAACATTTATGTTCAAAGAAAAGTATATTAAGCACTGCTTTAGGCACAAGTCATCCATTACTCTCTTTTTGGAATAATTCATAATTTATGGCTAATATCTAAAACAAAATGTTTGGAATTGTATAGATCCTTTCATAAAATAACTAGAAGAGAGGCTTTTAAAGGTTCTTACCACAAATAAATGATAAACACACGAGATGATGGATACACTAACTACCTTGATTGGGTCATTATACAATATAGACATGTATTGAAACATCAAATTGCACCCCATAAATACGTACAATTGTGTCTATTTAAAAATAAATAAAAATTAAAAATTAGTTTTTTAAAAAGTTTAGCATCATGGTAGCATCATGGTGGGGGGCGGGAATTGTACAGATTTCTAATAAACTCTTAGGCTTATAAAATCTTATTACCTCCCTTGGCTATATATAACTCATGAATTATAAGAATCAGGTGTTATGCGGCAAGCTCTTAATGTTATGCATTAACCTCTTGTCCATGTATTCTAAAATAGGATGAAATAATTTTTAAATAGTAAGGTTTTATAGCTATTCTTACATCAACTTTGGAATCTTAATATATGACCTTTTACCCCACCAAGACCAAGCAAGAAAGTTTGCATAAACTTTGTTAGTACTGTGTTTGTGGACAAAGTGTTTCCCTCCATTTTAATGAGTCAAATTACACATGACATTGGTATAAAACACTATGTACTTAATCCACTATACTTAAACTCATGTGATACACAAAAAATAGTCACCAAAAAAGTAGGGTGTAAGTTTTTGCTCTCAGTATCACTATTTTTTTTCCCATAGCATTTTAACAAGTATTTCTATCTCAAAAATATTATATGCCATAATAAACAGCAAACAGTAGCATAAAGATTCAATTAACAGAAACTTCTTAGATTGGAAGGATTAGAATTTTACAAACATAAAATTATTTTTATTTCTATGTAGAAGAGTACTTAACCAAGTATAAATGAATGTCACTTTTTAAGTACTACTCTTAAGCATTTTCTAGTTTTCAAAAATACTTTCTAACACATTACATTTGTTAAGGAAGTTATTTTGTGTATGCACATGTACATGTATACATATGTGTCGTCTTAAGTCTCAAAACAAGACTGGGTAGAATGAAGTCACTACAGTCACCTGATCAGCCCCAGTGAGATGTATGAAGCTCTCAAGAATGGATGGGCTTAGCCTGTCCATCACATCTATGGCTAATTCATCATCACCCTGTAAAAAAGACATCATATGTCTAAAAAAATTAGGAATGTTTAAGCAAAGTAGCCAAACCCAAGTAAACACTAAAAATTCACTTCAGCACTATTTTTTTTTTTTTTTTTTGAGACGGAGTCTTGCTCTGTCACCCAGGCTGGAGTGCAGTGGCGCCATCTTGGCTCACTGCAAACTCCGCCTCCCGGGTTCACGCCATTCTCCTCAGCCTCCTGAGTAGCTGGGACAACAGGTGCCCGCCACCACGCCCGGCTAATTTTTTTTTTATATTTTTAGTAGAGACGGGGTTTCACCGTGTTAGCCAGGATGGTCTCGACCTCCTGAGCTCGTGATCCGCCCGACTTGACCTCCCAACTGAGAACGGTAGGTTAGTTTAGACCCATGGTAGTAACCTACCTACATGGGACAAGGACGGACAAAGAGATGGTTTTTAAGTACTTTCATTAGGTAACTGAATGAAATACCTAAATCTTACCTTAGGTATTTCCAAAAATGCACATAAAGCCCGTATTTCTCTAAGGACACTGACGGCTAGTCTCCTAGTGGCAGGTCGACTGCTACAGAGAATGACAAGTGCAAAGCCTTCAACCACATGGAATACGCTGGAATATGGGCTCCTTTCCAGAGAAGGGGGATGAGAAGCTCCATTAGCTACACCATGCTTGAAAAACAGAAGTTAAAAATAAAATAAAAAATATGTATGTACAGACACTCCCGAAACACAATTAATAAAAAATAAAGCAAATCATAGTGATTATGACTACAGGTCTGCCTCAGCTCAAGCAATTTAAATAGTATGTAATTTATAAAAATGGAATAGTGTGCACAGTGAAAACATTTCACTGGCAGTCTAAATATGAATTCTGTACCTAACTTCTATCATTCTCTGACTATTTTGTAACCTTGGAACTGACAATTGCTCTTCATCTAATTTCTATGTAGAAAATGAGGGGATTGTAGTGTATCTTTCACACTCAGAGTGTGGACCAGCAGCCTGGCAATACCTGAGAGCTTCTGAGAAACTCTTGAAACTCTTTCTTAGGGCCCTGTTGATTTGTATGCTTATTAAAGGTTGAGAAGCTAGGTTGGCTTCAATGGCTTGGGTCTAAACTTTCAAGGTTCTATGATTTATACATTATCATAAATCAATGATTTGAGCATCTTCTATGGTTAAGGAGCACAGTTACTGTCTACGTGAAACAGGGACTGGTGACATGGATGAAACAATCAAATAACCCAAATGGAAGACTACCAAAAATTTACTGTGTTGGCTTTAAATATATTGGAAACAACCCAAAAGTGAGCTGGAATTATCTCTAATTTCTACGCTCATTAAAAATCCAAAGAAGAAGATTAGACAAGTTAGACACATAAACACCATATATTCACTACAGGAACTATGGGAAAGTTCAGTTTAAGGGATTAGGAACACATTGAGAGTGAACAGAACTAATAATACTTTTAGTGTTTGATAAAGTAAATCTGTATGAAAACCATTATTGGTCATTTAGCACTGACCACATACAAAAGGACAATAGAAAAGAATCTGGTACCTGAGTGTCCTGGTTTTTATTATGCATTTGGGCTGCTTGCTTCCACTGATTTATTAATTGTACCAACATCTTTACGGCATTATCAAGAAGCGTGGGATGGACATCAGTCACTTCACGAACAATAAAATAAACAAATCCTGAAAGAACATCCTCCCGCCAATCTGGAAAAGCAAGCATTAGTGCCTGCAGGGTATTGAAAGCCAGAGCACGCAGTTCTTCATCCATATGAATTGTGAGCCTACCAAGAACAAAATCCCATTAGCAAACTTCAACACCTTTCAATTAGTTTTATCATCTGAAACTTAAAACTACGACCTTAAAATAAATGTCTTCTTAGTTGTTTTGTAAGAAATATGAATAGCAACCAATGATCACTTTTTCATGCTATATTCCACTTTATGCTAGTTTATACTCTCATTTGTTTAAATTCACATATGAATCTATTCCCATTAGTTGGTGTTTTTACTATAATCTGAATAATAAGTTTGATACAAATGACATTAGAATTCCATTTAAAATCCTTTAATCTTTAAAATACTGTAGTGTTATCTTATAATCAATCAAAAATGATATCTAATCATACGCTATCTTAGCACTATCTTCACATTTATTTAATCTTTGCTATCACTGGTAAGGACACGATTTATCTCAATCATTCTTTTTTTTGAGATGGAGTCTCGCTCTGTCACCCAGGCTGGAGTGCAGTGGCATGATCTCGGCTCATTGCAAGCGCTGTCTCCTGGGTTCATGCCATTCTCCTGCCTCAGCCTCCCAAGTAGCTGAGAATGCAGGCGCCTGCCACCACACCCAGCTAATTTTTTGTATTTTTAGTAGAGACGGGGTTTCACCGTGTTAGCCAGGATGGTCTGGATCTCCTGACCTCATGATCCGCCCGCCTCGGCCTCCCAAAGTGCTGGGATTACAGGTGTGAGCCACCACTCAATCATTCTTCATATGCACTGAAGTTACAGTTAAATATAGGATGGCTGATTGTGAAGAAGGATATACAACAAATGAAGATGGAATCAATGCAACAGAATAATTATTGAAGGTCAGAATGAGAGTAAATTTAGGAGTAATATCATAAATGGTACATGCCTAGAAAAAAAGGCTGAGCTCAGTGGCTCACACCTATAATCCCAGTACTTTGGGAGGCCAGGGCGGGTGGATCACTTGAGGTCGGGAGTTCAAGACCAGCCTGGCCAACATGATGAAATCCTGTCTCTATTAAAAATACAAAAAAATTAGCCAGGCGTGGTGGTGCACGCCTGTAATCCCAGCTACTCAGGAGGCTGAGGCAGGAGAATAGCTTGAACCCGGGAGGCAGAGGTTGCAATGAGTCGAGATTGCGCCACTGCACTCCAGCCTGGGCGACAGAGCAAGACACCATCTCAAAAAAAAAAAAAGAAAAAAAAAAGTGTTGACTCAGCACATAAGGTCCTAAAGAGAGTTTAAGTCTAAACAAATTAGGAGATGCTATATACAATCTGCTTTTAAATACATCAAAACAATATGGGGCTTTGAATATAATTTTAGTTACAGAAGTTTACCACAACATAAGAGAGAATGATAAACAAGAAATTTTTTTAAAAAATGGCTACAGTAGTGGAAGCCACCATTATATAATAATATTATATGAATAAAGAGTTTCTGATTTGGGTGTGAAGAGAATTATGTTAGTAATTGACTACAAAGACAAATCAGAGTTAGAAATAGTCTGAATGAATAAGTACGTAATATTAAACACAATTACATGCTTGGGAAGCTGGAAAAATGGAGTTATCCACAACAGAGGCAGAAAGTTGTGTGGTTTAGGAGAAAGGAGATATAAGTATTCACCCTGCTGAACTCAGTTCTAGTCACCATGAAGCCAACTTTCAACTGACAATGAGACTAAAGAGAAGATGTATTATAGCTAGGCAGACTGAGGAGTAAGCACCAAAGCAGCAGCAGTTCCATCAGCACATGAGAAATAAACAGGGTCAAATTAAGCATCTCTAGCCCAGTATTCTGTCTCTAATAGTGGCACCAGGAGACACAATATGGGAGAAGAGAGTGACAGTCCTCAATGATGCTGACTTTAAAGGTTATTTCAACATTCCTTAAATCCATGAATATGTAAATATCTATCTTACTCCTATCTGTGTGGTACAGGGTATACATGCGTGAGTTAACTGCTCATTGTAGAATAACAATAAAGTGGCCAGGCACGGTGGCTCACGCCTGTAATCCCAGCACTTTGGGAGGCCGAGGTGGGCGGATCATGAGGTCAGGAGATCGAGACCATCCTGGCTAACACAGTGAAACCCCGTCTCTACTAAAAATACAAAAAAAAAATTAGCCGGGCGAGGTGGCGGGCGCCTGTAGTCCCAGCTACTCGGGAGGCTGAGGCAGGAGAGTGGCGTGAACCCCCCGGGGCGGAGCCTGCAGTGAGCCGAGATCGCGCCATTGCATTCCAGCCTGAGCGACAGCGAGACTCTGTCTCCCAAAAAAAAAAAAAAAAAAAAAAAGAATAACAATAAAGCTTGGTTAATTAAAGGCAAGGGAATTAATTAACTTTCCTTAGGGACAGGATACAGGTCTGCAAATTTACAATGCATCTTTGTTTTCTTTGTTTGCTTCCTTTATGGTAAAGTAAATAAGATTTAGACAGCACAATTCCAAATGATATGAAGAGAGGAGAGAATAGAACAGACGCTGGGATCTTCCTTTCCATTGAGGTAAATTATTAGTAAACAAATATCATAGGAGAAAGAAGCAAAGTGAACAGCAAAGCAAACTGTCATTCACTATTCAGCTGTCTGCTCTTTTACTAGGCTGTCCCATCCCTGGTGCTCATAGTTAGTTTCATTTTGGTGGAAAAGATGGGAGATCTACTCTTGTGGATCAACATCCACAAAGATGTAGATGAGTTATGTTGAAATAGGAGGAGTAAGAGCAGAATTGAACAGTAGCTGTTTACTGCTCTCCCAAGGAATAGTGTCACAAATAATTAACGTTTCTTATTTCCAGTGCTGGCATGAACTTCGCAACTCTGCAATCTAATTCACAAAAAAATTAGGAGACTGTGCGAAGGAAACACATTTATATAATGCAAAGTAACCCCTTTCTTTCACAGTCATCACAGGAGACATAAAATCTCTATCACAACAGGCAATAGTTGAGGATAAGGTAGTGCCAGGGTGTGTGAAAAGCTAGGGAAGTGGGGAGAAAGGATTGCTGGAACAGTCTATTAATTGTTTATTTATTATGAATTTAACTTACACCTAAGTGATAAATGCCCAGCAACAAGTAAACACCTTTCAAAATAGTCAAATACTGCTGCTCTGCTATAGTCATTGTATTTGTTTTTTTCATCTAGGACAGGGGCTGGCAAACTGTGGCTCAAGGGCTAAATCCAGCCAGATGCTTATTGGAATGCAGTCATGCGCACTCTATTGTCTATGGCTGCTTTTGTACTATAATGGCAGAGATGAGTATGTGTTTGCTTGTTTTATTGATACACAACAGTTGTACATACGTTTGTGGTGGATGTGATAATCTAATGCATTCATATAATTTGTAAAGATCAAATCAGTGTAATGAGGATATCTATCACCATAAATACTTGTCTTTTCTTTATGTTAGAAACCTTTAAATTATTCTTTTCTAGCTATTTTGAAATGTACAACAGATTATTGTAAACTATAGTCACTCTACTGATCTACTGAACACTAGGTCTTACTTCTATCAAACTGTATAACTGGACCCATTACAAAGATCATAATGATCTGCAAAACCCTAAAATACTATCTGGTACTTTCCAGAAAAATGTGCTGATCCCTTATCTAGGGAATCCCTGACTACATCAGCAAAGCAGTTTTTCAACAGGCTATCACCTCAACTTAGAATTAGGAGCTAGTATTTAAGTTTGGTTGTCAGGTTATTTACTCATTTTACAGAGCTATGACATGCCTAATAGAAGAGAGAGAAAAACTTAAATGCCACAGTTCTGCCATAGGGGGAAAAAAAAGCACAAATGAGACCTGATTACCACCAGAGATACTAAAGAAATGACTGTAAGAGTAAACACAATAATTAATTGCCTAACTGGGAATTATCATACACTGATAATGCCCATATGTTAAGGGATAATGTGTTACAGAAATCCCAGGAAAGAATACTAGACGGAAAACTAGGGAACTGAAAGATAGGATTTGTGGGGGGAATCTAGAAGAATTTGAGAAGTTAAAAATTAGTGAGGAAAATGTGTTTAACAACAAAAAAAGACAAAATGGAAGTTTAGAAAGTAAATCAGATAAAGGATTAGAAATGTCTTTATCATCGCCTTTTTAGTGATAACAGTAACAAAGGTATATTAGAAATATAAAGGAGCAGAAGACATACAACCTAACATAGCAAACAGTAATTCTCATTTACCTTGCTAACAATTCAATCAGGTCAGTTCTGCTCATACCATCAGGAATCAACCTTGGAATTGCAGCAATACAAGTTCTAAACAAATCAATCTTGGGTTTTCTTTCCCCCCTGAAAAATACAACAGGATTTAATAAGAAACATATTACATATGCTAGACAATGAAATCAAACTTGGAAAAATAACTACAGAAAGTGGGAGCCCTCACCTAAAGTTTAATGTATTTAATATTAAGAAAATACACATAAATCCTGTAGATAATTATTAGTCTATATATGGACTAAAGAATACAGAAATAATTCAAAATAAAACCCGCACACAAAAAGGTTTTCAGTAAATAGACAACAAGCATTACAACCATTATTACATAACAAATATTTAAACAGATTATTTATAATTAATCTTATTAATATTTAAGATGATTAAATATTTAATATTTAGCCTCCCATAAATAATATTAAAATAATAAATAACATTGATATCATTAAATAACTAAATACTGGTTATTTTGGGGGGCCTATAAAATTAACCACATCGTTTTCACTTAGTATCTTCCCCAACAAAGGTCTTACAAACATTCGTCTCATACACAGGTGTTTATATTGTTTGTTCTTGTCCTGTATGTGACACACACACATAAATACACATACTTAAAATTTCTATGTAATAAAATGAGCCAAGTTTTTGAAAATCCTGGTACCTCTAGAGGCTTAATACAATTTAATTTTACTGTATTTTCTTCTAGTTATTCAATAATTTTATTTATTTTAAATGTTTAACCTCTTAATATACTGGTTTTTATTTTGGTCTGTATTTGAAGGTGAGGCCTTTTAAATTTCTTTCATCTAAATTGTTCTTCAGTTGGCCTAATAAAATAATCCTTATGTAGAAAAGAATTAGGATATTCTCAGTGTTTTGGGTTTTATTTTTATTTTTTATTTTTTTTTTTTGAGATGGAATTTTGCTCTTGTTGCCCAGGCTGGA